>NC_142568.1:1640000-1915000 GCF_041283825.1 Pyrus communis
TTCGTTGGATAATATTTATATTTAATTTTAAATTTTAAATTTTGAAATGATTTTTGATCGCACAATATACGATGAACGGTCACAATCACGGGATCCCTAAGATCCCCAGGAAAATGATCATCGCCGGATCCCTAAGATCCCCAGGAAAAGGATCATCGTCGGATCCTTTTCCCGAAGTAGAAATGTGCTCTAGAAATGCATGAGATGAATTGTGGGTAGTGATCAAGACATATGCTTTTGAACCCATCATTGGATTTTTCCTTATGTACTTCCATCTTGCTCTAAGGATCAAAGAAGTGCTTTAGACGGGAAAAGGTTAGTCATTTTGTTGAAAATAACTGTTGGAATCACTTCAAACTTAATCAAGTTTTAAGTGTGGATATAGTTCAAAAAAAATTGTAATGTTACGATCTGCTGCCTCTAATGGTGAGTTTTGTACAAATGGCATCCCCCTGATAAAGATTTTGTTAAACTAAACTTTGATGGCTCTGTTTTGCAAGAGAAAGCTAGTGTAGGTTTTGTCTTTAGAAATGATTTTGGGAATATGATTGGGGCCGGAGCTGTTAACCTTGATGGCGCCACCATTAATGAAGCTGAGGTGAGGGCTTTAAAAGAAGGGTTGTTATATGCTAGGAGGAAGGGACTCAAGAAGATCATGGTGGAGGGTGATCTCGTCTCATCACTCAAGCAGTCCAGAATCATTGTGAGATTCCTTGGAATCTCATCTCTCTTGTTGAAGATATCCGTTGGCTGACCTCGAATTTCTCTGATGTTGGATAGAATCACATTTTCATACAGGAAAATTCTGTGGCGGATGCTTTCGCTCGACAAGGGTTTCTAGTTCAATATAATCATTATTGGGAATTATGTATCCCTTTGTTTGCTAAAACTTCTTTTCATTTGGGCTTTACTGGTGCTGGTTGTACTCGCAGTTTCTCTCTTTAATAATTTTTTCTTCAATAAAAAAAAAAAAAAAAGTTAGATGATGAATGTAACTAATTAAAATGTGAGAATGTGATGGTGCAATATCAAAGGAAATAGTTTCAATATTGTCAAAGATGATATGGGGAGACGGAGACGTGAGACTCGTTCGTTGGATGGACGTGTCTAGTTGCCAAAGGCTATGCGAAAATTTGGCTCTCACCGTCTCCATGATATGAATCTTACAGGCGGGGAAGTGCTATCAAGTGTTCTACTTCCAGGCAGCGAAGTTCCAAATTGGTTCAGTTGCCGTAAGGACGTATAAATACATAGACTGCCACCAATGAAGTACGTATAAATGACCATGGTGATTGTTCGTTCAGATCAAACGAGACAGATCGATGCAGCTCATGTGTGGCTAAAATATATGCCATTACCGGCTCACCATAAAATCGAAGGTGGATGAGGGGGATGATCAATCAAAGCCGTACCAGAAACAAGAAAAACATGGAAATCTATTCATTAATATAAATTTCAAACCATGTAACATAATATTCTGCACATGAAGCATTAGGATGAACAAACTCTTAAAGTTCTTCCCGTTTCTAGACCAGGCTAGAGGCATCAATCCTTCTTAGACCTTTTCTAACCTAGCTTCAAAGCTCCATCTATTCTCGCCTTAAATTCTTGGCGAACCTCATCTGGTGTCCCTCCATTGCAGAGAGCACTGGAAAGTATCATCAAAGTTATGCAATCAGGTGAGATTCCATGGCATACCATTTTGTCAAACAACCTTGTTGCTTCTCTCCATTGTCTCATACGGCACAATCCATTAATTAAAGAGTTGTAAGTTACAACATCAGGCTTTTCCCCTCTTCGGATCATTTCTTCCACAAGATTCAGTGCCTCTGCTGTCTTCCCTTCCTTGCATAAAGCATCGAGAACAGCACTGTATGTAACAATATCAGGCAAGACTCCATGATCAATCATGGTTTTAAATAACATCACAGCTTCCTCCCAGTTACCCGACTTGCATGAAGGAGAGATCAAGGAAGTAAAAGTGACAACGTCAGGCTTTATACGTTTCTCAGTCATTGTTCCAAACAGAGTCAGTGCTTCTTGAATTCTTTCATCATTGCACAGCGCGTTGATTAGAACATTATACGTGCATACATTAGGAGAAATTCCACTGTTAAGCATGCAAATCAAGAAGCTCTTGGCTTTTTCCAACCTCCCCGATTGGCACAACGCATAAATTAAAGTCGTGTAGGTGACAACATCTGGCCTGACTCCATGATCTTCCATTCCTTCAAAAAGAGGGAGCACTTCTTCCCAGCGACTTATGTTGCATAACCCATGAATCAAAGAGTTGTAACTGCATAATATCCGGTACAACACTTTTGCTGATCATATCTCGAAATAGGGTCAAGGCATCGTCCATTCGGCTTTCTTTACACAAGCTATCGATGATTGGATTGTAGCAATCTTGGTTTGGCTTAAACCTTCCATCTTCCCACATCTTCTTAAGAATCTCGACTGCCTTAGAAATTTTCCCAACTTTGCATAATCCATTGATCATGGTAGCATAAGTGATTTCATTGCATTTGTATCCCTTCTCTTCTATTAACTTGAACAGCTCCATTGCCTCAGCCAGGGAACTGTACTTGCAAAGCCCATGAAGCAAAGTATTCATAGAATGAGCATTGGGTTGAAGACCGTATTTAAGGGTAATTGCTAAAACAGGGAAACCCAAATCCACCCGGTTCAGACGGCACAAGCAATTCATAAAAATAGTCATTGTACTGACATCAGGTCGAAAATGAGCGTAACCCATCAACTGTTTACACATAGAAACCACAGCAGAATATTGCTTCATCTTGGAGAGTGCCCCCAACAAACAATTGAAAGTCCAAATAGAGGGCAAGGGTTTGGTTTGAATCATGGAATTAAAGTAACCCAATGCTTCATCTTTCCTAATTTTTCCAGATTTGCATCGAGTCTGAATCATACTCTCCGACACCAAATGGGTTTGTTTAATTGTATGCGTACAAGTAGAATTAGCATTAACAGCGTCGGAATGAAATCCCCTACTTGGATTCCGCAGAATGGTAAAAATGAAAGAAGGAAGATTACCTCGAGATGGAGGTCTTGTGGTTATCCTCTTCATCTTCATCTTCAGTTTCAGTTGGCTACACAAATTCAGCAAACCTCACTTCTTTAAACGAGTCCCCGAAGAAGAGTAAAATTAAGGAAGAGAATTTTTATTTGTTTTCACCCAAGTATATTATAGTATTTGGTGTACTTGTAAAGGTCACACACTTTGTGTGTTGAGAAATATATTTTTTATTTTATTTTAAATATGAAACTGTTATTAGTATTTTAAAAGTCTCAATCTATACCCCTGTATATATTTTTTTTAATTATAAAAAGTTTGGAATACACAATGAGATTTTTGGAGTATAGGAGTTATTTGTTTTTATATCCCAAAAAAATAGGAAAGAGAAAATGAGTTGGGTGGGTTAGCCACCGAAGAGGTTTGAAGCTATGCCGTAATGTAAGAACTCAACAATTTCCCACAACTGTGGCAAAGGGCCACTTGCAGTTGGGAGGGTATTGATAAGGTGACATAGCTCATAGCTGTGAGGTTAAAAAAAAAAAAAGTAAAAACTTGTTTGTACAAAATTATTTTAATGCCCACATTGTTTTATTTTCTAATATCTTCTTTCAGTTTTGTATTAAAGGGTATAGTAATAATTTTATTAGTTTTTGGTCGACAAACAGTGTTTTATTAAGATGTAGTTTAGACTATGACATTTGATCCAAACAAGATTTAAATTTTATCGTGATAATTAAATAGGCAAATGAATTCAGATTAAATTGAATTGTGCAATGATGATTTATGAATCGAGACTTACAAAATAGACAATTCAGATCATTGAATACAATGTAGAGGTGGGTAACACAACTAATTAACATTTAAAAAAAAAAAAAAATGGGGTCCCTTCCTTAAAAAGCCTGTATAAAGTATATCTAAGAGCATATTCAAATGAGATGTCAAAAAGTCTACATAATTAATAACGGTTAAAAAAGACAGCACTATGTTTTCCAACCGAAATGTCAATTCTTATGTGGCATGACATGAAATGGCAGCAGAGGGAGTTGCTGTCAAATTTGGCAGCAGTTTCAAATCTATTTTTAGTGGATAATAAATGTTTTTTATAATTTTTGTTATTATCTTTTGTTTTAAGAATACTAATTACAGGCAAGTGGCCTTCTAACACAGTGGTGGAGATGAGTGTTGCCCTTCCATCACAGTGTGGGTTCGAATCTCGTCGATTCCCTAATCTAACATCTAATCTAACAAATCTATCATTTGATAAAACAAATACTAATTACACTTATGAAAAGTAGGGGTGGGCACTTGAAATCGAAAATTGAAACCAAAACACGAACCAAATCGAACCACACCGAACGGTTTGGTTTTGCGGTTTAAAACCGAACCGAATAGGGGAAAAACGGTTTGGTTTCGGTTTCGGCCCTCCGAAACCGAAACTGCATAACGTTATTAAATGTTAAATTCTAATTGGTTATTTCATTGAGTCCATACATTTAGTATGGACTCAACCACATCATACCATGGCCACATAATCTTTTTCTTTTCTTTCTTCTAGTTGTAGTCTGTACTCTTTCTTTCTTTTACTCATTTGCTACTCAACTTCATTCTTCATCTAACTCTCTGTCTCTCTCTCGGTCTCCACTCAGTTAGATATTTCAAACAAACAATACTTACTGCTTTAGATATTATTCATTCACATGCACCAAATGGTAGTCAGTCATTCAAAACACGAAAATCCATTAGCACACTCGAAAACAAACCCTATGTAGGTAATATTCACATGCACCGAATGCATATCCACCTCTCGTACCACTTTGTTGATGTTAATTGCTGTTAATTGTTGTGCTGGCTATTATTCTTAATTCACAACCACAACAAGCTTCAAGCCAATCAAAAGATTCTAGTTGAATCAGTGTAATAATGTATGTTGTATGCATGCATGCCTGATTATAATTGAAGTCATGCTTGATTGAATGTTAATATTGTATGCATGCTTGAACAATGCAGTAACTTGCAGTTTTAATAGTGTATGCATGATTGAATTTTAATAGTGTATTATTTTTTCAAACAATGAAACCAAACCAAAACCGTTTAAAAGCAAACCAAACCAAACCAAAATGTTTGGTTTCATTTCGGTTTTAACCTCAAAACTGCACCGAACCAAAACCGCAAAAACTCCACACCAAACCGAACCTCGCCCACCCCTAATGAAAAGTAAATAATGCAATTAATAATTTTTTTTGTCATACAATTAATAATTGTTTAAATTTGACATATCGATTGATGAGTCACATAAGCTTGAATTTTAAATTTTAAAATTTTTGTTTAAAATTTGGCATCTTATTTAGGGATGGTCTAAATTACATATTAATAGAACGAGTCTTTTTGGTTGCGGTCCCTAATCAGTCTAATTGTTAGACTAAAACCTTGTTTGTTTAAATATTTTGATTGAGGTTTAAGAAATTTAACTCATGCATTTATGCATTTAATGTCCCACAAATTATGAAATTTAAAAAACTTCAAATAATATTTTTAAAATATAATAAATACTTAAAAATCAATAATAGAGTAATGTTGTTCTTTACAAAATTATAGCAAAAAAATAATGTACCCACTTTTAAAAAATAACTAATGATATATTTTAAAACATAAAATAAATGCATATAATTAGCATGGTTATATTTAGAAAAATTAAAAATGGGTACAAATAAATTAGAAAATATGGGTACAAATACAAATAAAATTTTAAAAAATATGGGCACAAAAAGGAATTAATGTATTGGTACAAATTAAAACTAAAAAGAAAATTGGTACAAATTAAAATGGGTACAAAATAAAAATGAAAATATATGATAAAAAATTTAGCCATAAATATAAATATACCATACGAAACATTTCTAACAATAAATGAACATATTTAGAAATAAAAAATATTTTATTATTGAGATAATTAATGACGTTTATTAAAACCTAAGGAACTTCATCAAAAATTGAAAAAGAATAAGGTTTTAATTAATGAAGTAGCAAAAAAAGGGATGATAACCTAATTTCTCTTAATAGAACCCTCTTTGTTAACCAAAAAAGAGCGAAAAGATAATTTAGTTTTCTATCACAACAAAAAAGTTAAGGGCAGTAATGTATTTTCACAAAACAAAACTTTGCTGTTTTTTGTTTAAGCCTCACCTATAAATGATTTTAACATCACTAATTTTTTTTTAAAAAAATTTAATTTTAAAATAAACCTATCTCCTTCTCTCCCAACTCTCACGTTCTCTCTCACTCTCTTCTTCTCTTCTTCAATTTTAAAAATAAAAATAAAGAATTTCACACACACTTTGTGTGTGGGCATATCTTTGTATATAAAGCCAGCAAACCCAATTTGAGGTCACAACTTCACCAAAAATGTTTGGACAAAAATGCCCCAAAAAACAACAAAATTTAAAAGTAGTCCAAAATAGTGCAGGGGTAATTTGGTAATTTTGTCATAAAAATTTAATATAAATATAAGTGGGAAGAGAGAAGAGAATAAAAAAAAATGAAATGATGAGTAAAAGTTGCTGATTCCCACGTGAAGGGAAAAGGAAAATATAATAAAAAATAAGGAAAATCATGAAGGTTATGTTCAAAACATTTTAAGAGGCGCGTAGCGCGCCGTGATTTAAAAAAAAGTCTTTTGCACGCAGATTTTTATTAAATATTATTTTCTCTATTTTTAAACACTTAAGAGGCACGTAGTGCCAATTATAAAAAAAGCATTTCACACGCGCATAATAATATGATTCAATTAGTTGTCAAATGAATTTTTTTAACAAACGATATTATCTACACTAAGGGGAAGGGGGTGGGCTTAGCCTCACAACGGGCTAGTAATAATGTAATTCAATTATTTGTTTATTAAATATTATTTTCTCTAATCTTAATGTAAATTCAATAGAATGTAGATGGAAATTGAAAGACCACTTTTATTATGTTGATTCAGCTGGTTTGATTGGTTTATGAAGGGTTTCTTCTAGCACGGTCTATGACACACCCTGATCCGGAATGTCCACTTGGACACCCGAATCGCGATGTGTTGGCCGACACCTAGAAGGTGATGAAGCTGTAAAGTGTAGTGATGTGAAAAATGTGAATAAATTAAAACCTAAAAGTGACTAATTTAAAGTGTGCATGTGAGCGGGATTGAACCTATATCACACAAGTGATGTCAGATCATAGATAAATTGCAGTAAAAGAAGAGTAATGACATTTATACCAAAAGGAGAAGTCTCCTACGTACAACTTTTGCCAACAATTCTCGTCGTTACAAAATCTCTGCCACTAAAATCCTGGAGGTTCAAAAAATAAGAGTGAGTGGGTCCGAAAAATAAGGGTGAGTGGGGCAAGAATAGAAAGAGAATTGAGGAATTTCAAGGATGTTGATTTCCTTTGACTGTGCCTTTATTTATAAAAAATCATGAGGAGAGAGAAACTTACTCCCCAAGTAATACAAATTATAATAAGAAATGATAACTATCATAAGGACTATATGCCGACACACAAAGTGTGTGAGATTTTTTTTTATTTTTAAAATTGAAGGATAGAGGAAGAGAGAGAGAACATGGGAGTGGGGAGAAAGAAGTTTAATATTTAATTTTTTTTTTTAATTAGAGATGTTTAAATTACATGTAGGCGAATTTGAACCACATTATTGCTAGCCTATTGTGAGACTTAGCTCACTCCTCCATCCCTTTAGGATGTATAATATTGTTTGGGCAAAAAAAAGTAAACGAAGATTCAGTCAAACTGTGTTGAAATTTTTAGGCAAAACAACCACTATGTCGGTAGTTACTTGATCACTTTTTTACTATATTTTTAATAATTAAATATTAACTCAGATTTTTATTTTTATTTTTATAAAACTAATACTAATATCTAAAAATAATAAATTAAAAAGGCTAATTAGAACATGTGTGTATGTGTACTAAGACCAACTCCAACAATGGCTTATAACCTAAAATTCCCCCTTCACCCACCCCCCCCCCCGGTCCCCAAACCGACTCCACCCTATGTGCTAAACCAAACCTAAAACTCAAAAGAAGGCCAGATACCGGCCCGTTTTAGGCTAGAAGTCATTATGGGCCCTACCTGTTGTGAGTGAAACACGGGCTATGAAGCCCAGACGCTTGAGCCAGTCGCCCAACGTGCAGCAACGCGTTAGCCTAATTCCCACGGGGACCTAACCCACGTGGGCGTGTCCCCTGCTGTCAGATGGCGTCAGTAGCCTAACGGCTACTTTTTTCGATCGAACGACCATATTTAAATGGGCCGTTGGTCAATCCAACGGTCCAGGTTCAATTTTTTTTTTTTTAGTTTTATATTTATATATTTATTGAATCCAACGGCTTAGATTGAATATAATCAAATCTAACGGTCCAAATTTAAATCCAATGGCTAAAATAATTTTAAAAAATTATTTAACTTGAAATTCAACCAAAAACTCTATAAATACCTATGTATTTGTTCAAACATCCACACAAAACTCACTTTCCTCATACAATTCTTCCAATTTTTCTTTCTACCATTTCTTCTCATTTCCAAATTTTCAAGATGGCAAAAGAGCATGTTAGAGGTCATACTTAGACCTTTGACGAAGATATTGCTTTATGTTTGGCATGGATTTCTATTAGCGAAGATGGTGCCGTCGGCACCAATCAAAATAGAAAGGTTTTGTGGGGTAAAATCGTTGATAAGTTCCTTGAAAACTCCAACGTCGGTCGAAGGGAAGTTGGTGGTGTTTATGATCGGTAGAAGATTATCAACAAACTGTGCACTTTGTGGAAGGGAAGCTGGGAGAGAGCCATGGCTGACATGCCTAGTGGAAGGGGCGCCTCAGAAATTGTGAGTTTCTTTATTGATATTTTAGTTGTCATGTACATAATAGTATTTTGCAACTAAATGTTTTTATGTATTTGTTGCATAGGGTGACAAAGCAATGACAATTTAAAAGACAAGAACTACACCAAAAAATCAAGCTTTTAAGTTACATCATGCTTGGAACATCCTCAAGGATTGTCCGAGGTGGGGAACCGATGCGAATCAACAATGTGGAAGATTATTTCATAATGCAGCCCCACCCCCAAATGATGTCAATGAAGGTGTGAATTTTGCTGACAATGAAGGTGTCGACCAAATGAGCCCAACTTCTTTTTTTCCAAGGCCCCCGAGTAAAGATAAGCAAAAAAAAGTAAGGAGAAAAGGGAAGTCCCAAGATCCGATACGTGCACAATTTGCTAGCGAAATGGCAAGAATGAACGAAAACCAATGCCGTCAGCAAGAAGAATCGGCCCAAACAAAATAGTGAAATGGTAATTTAAATGTTTAATATTCTTGTAATGCCCTCACTTTAATAAAGAAGAACAATGAACAACTACCCAAACAAAATAGAAAAATGGTAATTTAAATGTTTAAATGAATCTTCAAACCCACGTTGTAGGTGGTTAATTATTCTTCTTTTGTTTTTGATTTTTTTTTTAAATATGTAGTTAGATCTAAAACAGAAAATTTTAAATTAAAAAAAAAAAAAATTCAATTGCCACATCCGTACCTATGTATCAGGATTCAGAAGGCTAGTTTTTATTAAATTCTCATCCACCCCTATTAATAAACATAAATAATAATAAAAACTAATTAGTAGGGGCACTAGTTTTTCCTTCTTTACAGGGCAATATGTTAAGGACATTTTTATCCTTCTCAAATAATATTAATAGGGGCTAACAAATTGTCCGCCTCTAATCAAGGACAATGTTTAGGTACTCACTGGGTAGTACCCAATTTACTGACTTTGTGGTGTGGCCTAATGAGAATAGCCCACTTCTCTTATTTAAAACTCCCCCCCCCCCCCCAAACATTTGTTATCTCGTTTACCAGAAGAAAAAAAAAAAAAAAAAAAAAAAACCATTTGTTATCTCAGTAACCTAACACCAATCTTCTTCCTTACCCTCAAACCTTTGTCTTCTTCATGCACCCAACACCCTGTCGAAAAGGACTAGAGTGGGATTGTTGTCGAAGAGGACTAGGTGGGGTCGTCGTCGAAGAGAGGGTTGACAGTGACCTCGTCGGCGAACAGATAGGTTTGGGTAGTTGAGGTCGTCGGATGAGAGATGAGTGGAGTCAGGTTTAAAAGGGAAAAAAGGTATTGGGGCGAGCTCCCGGATGAATAGGGATTTAGGGTGGGCTCGCGTAAGAAGAGAGGGATTGGGGTGGGCTTAATGGAGAAGTGAGGAATTTAGGGTTGGTTTCACCGGAGAAGAGATTGGATGTTCTCACTGGGGAAGAGAATGAGAGGGTTGTTTGCACATAGGCAAGAAGGGAGGAAGATGACACGCCCTAACCCAGATATCCAAATAACAAGTGGATGTCACGTGCGGACCGACACTCAAGGTTGACGAAAGCCTTAAGTGTATAAACAAACACGAATAATATGGAGCAATAAATGCTAAGTGACAACAATAATGATGTAAAATCCACATGAACGAAATAGAAAGATCAAGAATTACAAATTCAAAGTAAAAGATGCAATACGTCCAAAGCATACTAATAAACAGAATGCTAAAGAAAGGTGAGCATCATATTACAATAGTTAAGAAGGGTCATATGTAAATAGAAGTGAGCAGATCACTGGTAGGGAAAAGCCTCGAAACTCAGGTCTTACTCTTCGTCGCTATGTCCTGAGGGGGCGTAAAACAGAAAATGTGAATAGACCATAATTTGTAATAATACTAATAGTACGAAAACCAGTTTATTTTAGAACATACTAACCCCCTATTTTGAAAACATGTATATAATACTACGTATAGGTTTTATAAAAAAAGTCTAGCATGCCGTGTAAAACATTTGTAAAACATCTATAAATTGTATCCGTGAAGTACTCAACTAGGGGTATCATAGTTGCTCGAAGGCAGTACATGTCCATCGCCCGAAGGTCAAGCTGTATAAAATAGCATTCATCCACACCAACACTAGTCATGGCTAGTGAAGCTGTCCGACACTGCTTTCGACAATGAAGCTGGGGTATATAATATATCATATCTCACTCTTCCATCATCTTTGTCCTATGGTCATAGACATCTATACCCGTGGTGTGCGGATGTGTCGTATGATAACCCACTAGGTAAGTACCAAAAATATATCTCAAAATTTTGTATCAAACATCGAAGTTCAAAAGCTCAAATCTCGTCTCATAAATCCATGATAAACATATAAGTGAATCCTTAGAATTTCATAAACGAAAATCCAATGATTCATAACCTTTAGTATGTATAAATCTGATAAATCATACTTATTCAGTGAAAGCAATTTAAATAAATCATAAGTATGAAAATCAGTAAAACATATTATAAATCATGCTCCAATCATAAAATATGCAATGCATGCTAGGCTAATATTTATAAAAATATATAAGTTTAGAAAGGGTCAACCCAGAAGTACTCCTCTATCGGAGAGCCGCTCGAACTAGGATGGACTGGATCACTTCCAACCATTGCACCTAAACACAAAGAGAGTACATTTAATAAAACTCTACTAAAGTGGTCGAATTTCAGGAAATGAACAACGAATTCAAACTCAACACGTCGAAAAACCTATAGATGGACCTCAAGTACCCCCACGTGCCGCCGCATACGCCGAGATAGGTCGCCGAAAAAGTTACTGGGGGTGGAGCACAGTACCTCTGGCAAAGGCACGTGTGCTCCACACGCGACCCACACGCTTACTGTGGAACTAGGTTTCTGGGTTGGGCTAGTTCTCAATCGGGTTTTGGGCTTTGGTTTAGGCCCAAAGAATTGGGCTCAAATTGGATTTGGGTTCAGATTAGGTTGTGCTTGGGTTTGAGCCGAGTTACACTGGCCAAGAGTTTAGGCTCGGCCTAGTTCCCACTCGTAGGTCGCCAAACTAACGAATTAGAAGGCCGGAGTTTTAGCTGAGAAATCTCCCCAACTCTGTTTTGGGGTCAAAACTTAACCAAAACTAGCCATTCAAAAACTAAAATGAAGCTAAAAGAGTGAGGATTCAATTCGTACCAAGATGATGTTGTGTCGACGTCGGGATCGACCGAAAATGGCTTGCAACTCACGATCTTTTGCCGAAAAACTAATAAATGTTTCCCACGAGATATTTCTGCGTCCAAACACTCCAAGGTTCTCAAAATCAACCGAATCTAATCTAAAACACAAACTAGACAGTTGTAGAAACTCACCTGCCCCGAAAATGGCGAAGATTCGCTGTGAAAAGTACAAGCACAATGAACTTTACTGTGTAGTCAAAAATGGGGGAAAAGATATGGATATCTGTTTGAGATTTGTGTCTAGATCTTAGAGATGGTAATGATGGTGAGTGATCTAAATGTAAGTAAGGGAGTGTGTGTGTGTGCGCGCTTGACTTAATGGAAAAGAGAGACAAGAAATGGTGAGGGATAGTTCTAGAGAGAAAATGAAAAGGGTCACGGGAAGGGGAAAAGGGGAAAGAAAAACACTGTAAGATCCCATATCGCCCAGATGAGTGATCCTTATATGTATATTCTCATCCTTACCTACCACGAGGCCTTTTGGGAGCTCACTGGATTCGAGTTCCATGGGAACTCCAAAGTTAAGCGAGTAGCGCGCGAGAGCACTCCTATGATGGGTGATCTACTGGGAAGTTCTCGTGTGAGTTCTCAGAAACTAAACCGTGAGGGCGTGGTCGGGGCCCAAAGCGGACAATATAGTGCTACGGTGATGGAGCGGGACCGGGATGTGGTGGACCCCGGGCCGGGATGTGACAAACACCCCAGAAATTGTGGGGTGTTACCACGTGTCGACCATATAGAGGTCCAAAGTGGGGAAAAATCTCCACTTGTGAAATTACCAAAATGCCCTTACATTCAAAAATTTGTACAAGCTTCGTTTTAATGCCAAATTCGATTCCGATCGCGCCTACGAAAATAAAATAAAAGAAATTTTCTAACATGTCATCGAACAAGGTCAATGAAAGTCAACCTTCATATAGTTAGGGGTATTTTCATAATTTTAATTAATTAAAACATAATTTTCGAAATGGGGTTGTTACAACCTGCCCCCTTAAGAAAATTTTGTCCCTGAAATTTCATTACCTCAAGTGAATACGAAAGGGTACTGATCACGCATTAATTCTTCAGTCTCCCACGTTGCCTCCTCGACTGCGTGATTCCTCCATAAGACTTTGACCAGCGGAATAACCTTGTTCCTTAATACCTTATCTTGTCAATCAAGAATCGCCACTATTTCCTCTACATAACTCATGTATGTTCTCACTTCCAATGGCTGGGGCTGTAGGATGTGTGATGGATCTGGTACGTATTTCTGAAACATAGAGATGTGGAATACGTCGTGTATCTGCGACAGCTTTGGGGCAACTCCAACTGGTATGCAATAGTGCTGATTCTCTCCGAAATTCAGTAAGGGCTGATATATCGAGGACTTAACTTTCCTTGCTTGCCAAAACGGACAACACCCTTCCAAGGCGACAACTTCAGAAATACAAAGTCACCAACTGCATATTCTCAGGCCATGGAATGTTTGTCAGCAATACTTTTCTGTCGATCTTGGGCAGACTTTAAATTCTTCTTTATTAGCAAGATGTTGGTATTTGTAGTATCCACGATCTCTGGTCCCACTAACACACATTCGCCAACTTCGGTCCAACATAGTGGTGTCATGCACGCTTTGCCGCATAATGCCTCGAATGATGCCATACTGATATTCGAGTGATAGTTGTTATTATATGCAAACTCCGCCAAAGACAAATATTCATCCTAGCTACCTTTCCACTGAAGTACACAAGTTCTCAACATATCTTCATAAGTTTATATCGTTTTCTCAAATCGGCCATCCTTCTGCGGGTGATAAGCAATGTTGTACAATAATCTAGTATCCAGGGCACCTTCCAAAATCTGAAAGTAAACCTCGGATCTCGATCCGATACAATAGTAACCGGTACACCGTGATACTTGACAATGTTCTCAATAAACAACTTTGCTAATTTTTCCAATTTATAGTTCTGCTAGACGGGTATAAAGTGAGCGGATTTGGTCAATTTGTACACAATTACCCAGATGCCATCAAATTTCAACCTAATCTTCGGCAACACATAAACAAAGTCCATCGTAATATCTTCCCATTTCCAGGCGGGAATTGGAAGGTTCTGCTGGTAAACTATACATTTCCCCACATAGTCGGCGATATCTCGTTTCATACCATACTAATAATAATAGGGGCGAATGGTGTGGTACATCTTTGTGCTACCATGATGCATAGCATACGCTGACTTATATGCTTCATCGAGGATCACCGTCTTCACTGCCTCATTATTTCTAGGCACAAATACCATGTTCCCATGCATTAACATCCCATCTTTACGGATTCTAAGATCCCGTCTCAGCCCATTCTGCACTTGCTCTTTCAGTTCTGCGCACTGCTGATCCTGCTCCTGAGCTTCTCGAATTAAATCTCCAAACATCGATCAAACCTGTAGATGAGCCAATATCACCCCGTGCGGATCATGCGTCATGGAAATACCAATCCCCCAAAGAGAAAATAATAACATGCACGGCATGAAGAGAGGCAAGTTGCCTATAAGATTTTCGGCTAAGCGCATCAACTACAACATTAGCATGCCCATGATGATATTTTATCGTACAATCATAATCGCTGATAAGCTCCATCCATCTCCTTTGTCTCATGTTAAGCTCTTTATGTGTGAATACATGTTTCAGACTCTTGTGATCTGTGAAGATATGACATTTCTCACCATATTTTTAGTGCAAACACCACTGCCGTCAGCTCAAGATCGTGGGTGGGATAATTTCTTTCATGTGGTTTAAGCTGTCTCGAAGCATATGCGATGACCTTTCCATGCTGCATCAACATGCAACCCAAACCTAATGAAGAAGCATCACTATAAATCTCGGAGAGGACTAAAGGGGAGCAGAATTTGGAGGAGAGAGAATTCTATTCCTTGCTTACGTTGAAATGATATTGACTATATTTCACACCATCTTTATAGCTACGCATACATATTTGATCGTGGGCAATTTACGCGTGCAACAAGATAAATGCTTCAATAATAATCCCTTGATTGTATTAAAAGTTTTAAGTTGGGAATAGGATTCTCTACTCCAAGCAAGTAAACTCACACACTGTGACATAATTGACATAGAGATCATGCGACCATCTCTGGACAATATCTTCAAGTCCCTGCCTGCATCATGACAAAAACTTTCAATATAATCTGTGTCAATTATGCGATCACTGTGTAATCCAGAAAAAAACCAATAATGAAGAAGCCATCAGAAACTATGCCTAAACGAAAAGATACAGGAGACACGATTGAGGGTTTAGACACGGTTGACAAGCCGCAACAAAGTAAAAGTACGACGACTGAAAGTAAGAGACTTTTTGGCAAGTCGAAAAAGGAGGAGAAAGATGGCGAGAAGAAGAAGAAGAGCAAAGAAAATGATATTGGGACGACGAAATGCTCATACTGCTGCTCATCGAGTGGGTGTGGAAGTACATGAAGCAGACAAGAACAAAATAATAGCAGCTGTTGCTGTATCTTCGTCCGTTTTGATTGCGGTGGATGCTGCGACGTCTGGGATTGAGATGGGAGGTTTCAAAATGAGATACGATGTTTTAGATTTCACATTCCAAGCCACGGTTATCCACGGTCTGATATTTGATCGGTCCACTTTTTTCTTGAAGTTATCAAGATTTTCACACTTCCATTTATTACCCTACTCCTTCATGTTATTTTTTGCTTTCCGTTGAATAAGTTAGAAGAGAATCAAGAAATAAGAGTCTATTTATAAATGCTTTTAAAATAAGTGAAAATGATTTTAGTAAAAATATTTTTAAAACTAATTCTTAATAAATTGAAAGTAAAATCTGAAAAAAAAAAAATTACTTGATATATATAGGTGTGCAGGTATATATTATTTTTGATTATTATAAGCAAAAAAAAAGAACAAAAGATAACGAAACGAGAGTGTGAAAATTATTGTTTAACGTCAAAATAACATGTGACTCACATTGCCACATCAATATTTAACATTTGACCAAACTATCATCCTATATATATAAAATGTAAATAGATCAAATTTTGAAAGAGTAGATTGTAACGTGAGAAAATTAAAACCGTCCCGACTAATTTTTGAAAATGATTGAAATGCACCCCAATAAAAAATAAAATGGAAGGGAAGAACGAGAGGCAACCCACGGAAGCAACCAGATTGGAAGATGGAGAGTGTTGTGCCCCTGCATCGTATCCATTGCCTAATCCCACCGACATGGAAGCTCAATCACAGTACCAACAGCTTACTCTTCCCCAGAACCCTAACCACAAAACCCTCCCCCAAACCCAGAACACCATTCCCTTCTTCTCTTTGCTATTCCCACCCATTTCCTCAACCAAATGTAGCCGCCCCACGCGGTGGTTCTACAAAGCACACCACCCTCTTTGTGGAGACTTTCCATGAACACCAGAGGCTCAAAGACTTACTTGTGAAGGTCACCACCGAGGACTGTTGCCCTTTACAATTGCTTGCAGATGATGGTGATTGGACCAAAGACCAATTTTGGGCTGTCATCACATTCCTCAACAATGTTTCCAGGTCCAAGGAAATTCTTCAGGTTTCTCTCTCTCTCTCTCTCTCTCTCTCTCTCTCTGTGTTGCTATTCCAATAACTACTGGATTTGGAATTTGAATATTGGGTTTTTAGGAAAAATGAATTGGGTTTTTAGGAATTAAGCATTTTTTTATTTGGATAATGTTTTTTACCTTCCGTTCATTGGTTTTCTTATATTTTTCTGACCATCCAAACAGAGCATCATGACGAGTAGTTTTTTGGACAATTTCCTATGTTTCTTATTGTAATGGTGGATTTGGAAACTTTGAACAGTTGTTTGAGATGTGGAAGAAGATCGAGAAATCGCGGATTAATGAATTCAACTACAGCAAGATAATAGGATTGTTAAGTGAAGAGGGCCTCATGGAAGAGGCTGCGCCATGCTTTCAAGAGATGAAGAGTCATGATCTTAGGCCATCTTTGGAGGTTTACAATTCAATGATTCATGGTTTTGCCAGACAAGGAAACTTTGATGATGCTTTGTTTTACCTTAACGAGATGAGAGAAA
The DNA here is from genome assembly GCF_041283825.1 of Pyrus communis. Lineage (NCBI taxonomy): Eukaryota > Viridiplantae > Streptophyta > Magnoliopsida > Rosales > Rosaceae > Pyrus > Pyrus communis. The sequence continues at coordinate 1,657,218 of NC_142568.1, forward strand.
TGAATGTGGCGCCAGAAACTGATACTTATGATGGGCTTATTGAAGCGTATGGGAAGTATAAAATGTATGATGAGATGGGTATGTGCGTGAAGAAAATGAAACTAAATGGCTGCCCACCTGACCACATTACATATAATTTGCTTATTCGAGAGTTTTCAAGGGGCGGGTTACTCAAAAGAATGGAAAGTGTGTATCAATCCATGCTTTCTAAGAGAATGTTTTTGCAGTCTTCTACCTTGATTGCAATGCTTGAGGTTTATGCGAAATTTGGGATCTTGGATAAGATGGAAAAGGTTTATATGAGACTGTTGAACTCCAGAACACTGGTAAAGGATGACTTAATTAGGAAACTAGCTGAAGTTTATATCGAGAACTATATGTTTTCGAGATTAGAGAATTTGGGAGTTGATATTTCTTCAAGATTTGGTCAGACTGATCTAGTTTGGTGTCTGCGTCTGCTGTCTCACGCTGGACTTCTTAGTCGAAGAGGAATGGATTCCATTGTCCAAGAGATGAAAGAAGAAAATGCCCCGTGGAATGCAACAGTTGCAAACACAATCATGTTAGCTTATTTGAAGATGAAAGATTTCACACACTTGAGGATCTTGCTCTCTCAATTACTAACCCAGGGTGTGGAGCCAGATATTATCACAGTTGGAATTCTATTTGATGCAAATATGATTGGCTATGACGGGTCTGGGACTTTAGATGCATGGAAAAAGAAGGGCTTGCTCCAAAGATCTGTGGAAATGAATACCGATCCCTTGGTTCTCACCACCTTTGGGAAGGGACATTTCCTTAGAAACTGTGAAGCAGCATTCTCCTCACTTGAACCTGAGGTTAGAGAAAACAAAACCTGGACTTACCATCATCTCATTGATTTAGTCTTAAAACACACCGAATCTAGCCTCATTATGAAGGATGCTATGAAGTCAATATAAGCTAGCTTAGCAAAGATACCCTTTTCTTTGGTCCGAAAATATCTTTGAAAAGATAATGTTATTCAAACTGTTTTGTTCATGTACTGACCCAAGGGACACTTCTGTACATAAATATGTGACAGAGCCTCTTAGGATGGATTTTAGATAATCTTCAAAACATCTGCTTCCTGGAATCCGGGATATTCAGATCATAAAGGGAAGAATTTACTGCTCGACGCAATGCAGTGTTATTGGACAAAGGTCGTCTGCTTTGGTGAATGAACGACATCTGCATTTCTTGAATTGATATCCCTTCCGTGCTACCCTTGCTCTGCCCCTTCTTTCTGGATTAATCGCATGTTTGGTATCATCTTTCTGTAAGCACAAATCATTCCATCATGATAAGGCAGATTCGGTAGACATTGGGAGTGGTTAACTCAGAAGAGCAAAGACATGCCTGATGTTTATTGCAGAAGGGTTGCTGGTCCGGCGGTGGATGGTATACTATAAAACTTCTTTTCTCATTTTCTCAGAGAGATTCTTAGTAATCTTTATAGTTGCCATTTTGACTAAGCAGTTTGAGTTTGGATCTTGAATTATAATTGTCGGAAATCCTTGAACCTACATAATTTGTAAATTTGGCACAAGTTGTAGCGAAACATTGCAAGGGAAATATGTTTACAGCAATGAGATTTACCTTCTACTAGTTAATTTCTTTTTGTTTCTTTTGCTACTTTGAAGAAATACTTTCCTAATCAATAGCTCGATCCGAAATTAATACAGGAAGGTGCTTTTTACCATGCTAGCTGCATATTATCTACTTTCTCTAGAATGGAAGAGTTGGGATACTTTGCTCATTCCTAAATATATTACCCCGATCGATGTTGGTCTTAATACGCACCAATCGATGGAAATTATCCTTGAAGTACCTGATTCTATAGACTCTTCCCTCAGAATGGCTTGCCTTCCCATTGTGGTTGATCCCCAGGTCAAGATCTTTGTAGATGAAGGCGGCTTCCCTTGGATTCATGGAAACAAAAGGAATCATGTACTCACTCTCCGATGCACAAAAGTGGCCTCCGCTTCTAATTTTCATCTGCAAGTTATGCTTGTGAGCACAAACGATGGCTTGTTGCATGTGAGATTCGCGCAAGGCAGTGATGGTAAGGAACGTTTTGGGGTTGAGGATGCGTTGAAGCGAAGATTTCCGATGTAAGATTGCAAAACAGATGAGCAAGAAGCACTGTTAGGAGTGTAAATTGCTGTACTGATTGGATGATGAGCAGTCAGTTTGTAAATGTTTCTGAGGCCTAAGGGGATGTACATTTTTTAGCATTCATGTGATGAGATTTTATATGGACCATGCGCTTATTTGAATGTGATTTCATCCTTCTGAGTTCTGACAATAATTGGTAGGTTGCTGGTATCGAGTACCAGACTAGTGGTACTAAATCCGTACGCAGTATCCCAAGCTTAGGGCCGAACTGTTTTGCACTCGAAAAGAGTCATCATGCACTCCTCGCTTATAAAAAAATATGATGGAATTGCACCTCTGGGAGGTGGCTTTTTTGGAGTACCGATAACATCTCAAAGTCCTTCACAAATCATGTCCTAAATCTTTGGTAGTTCTCTCGTCTTCCTCTTCGACTTCATCGTCCTCATCTAACATGTATGTCTTCTCCCTCCTGCATTGCTCGTCCAAGTGTCGGCCTCTCTGCCCATATCTTGTCCACATCAGGCCTGCACATACACAACGCATGCTTCAACCGTGTTAAAGAAGAAGTCCTCCGTTCCAGCACAAAACGCGGCAGAGACTCCAACGGACGGCAGCTTCTTATACATGTCATCCAACACGGGGAAAGCTTCTGAGTCAAAGCAGAAGTGTACAAGTGATCTCTATTGAAATGCCTTAAAATCATTCATCCACTGTATGCAGCGCACGTAAGGATTCAAGACGATCATAGGAAATGTAGAAGCTATCGGAGATGACAGGACCAGTAGTACACCAAGCAAGAACATAATCAAGCCGAACTGCACGAGTCCTGACAATCGAGATAACCTGAAGTAGCAGCCCCATGACTTCTCCATCGAGCATTCGAGACATTCTACAGAACAACTCTTCAGCATAAACTACCTCATAAAACCCGGTAGCAAACAGCATCCCAGGTTTGCACTAAAAATCTCAGCAGGGTCAAGGTTCATGACATACGCACAATATTAGATTCGTCTGTCTGGCTAACCAACCGACGAACGAAGGTTGTTTTACCCTGTCATATATCATTTGCGAGCTAATTAAGTCGAAAAAATTTGTCAAAATATAACCATTGCCTTTGAATGCAAAAATACAGGGGTTAAATTAACCGAAAATATGTCGTCATCAACGTGGAACATCATTCAAACTACAGGGACTAAACTCATGATCTGCCAGTACACCAATCTCCACCTCCGCATAGTAGTGGTGCCGACGCCATGGTGCACATCATCACCGCCACCATGAGGTCAAGGTTCTCCTTCATCTTACAAAATAGCAAAAGAATAGAAAGAAGAATTTATATCAAACTGCTTTATTTCTTGTAACCATATACAGTAAATAATACACATTTGCATCAACGCTTCTCTTTCTTTTTCTTTTCCCTGTTTTGTACTTACAGTAAAAAACATATACTCTATCGGTTCAGTTTTGGAATCCACCACGAAAACAAGGTCTAACCTCAGGAGAAATCAAGTCTAGCTAAAAGAGAGAAGATTAATGGGAGAGCATCTGAAGAGAGGTCAACTTAGAGAGGCACTTGTCATGATCTTCGACGAATGCAGCAATAAGCAAATAGCACTGCACTTTCTTCTCCTGTTGCAGACCAAGACTCCCAACAACAGAGGTCAGCTTCAACATATGAACCACCTTAAAGCCGCAGTTGCTTTTCCTGATCTTCAACGTATGCAGTAATCAACAAATGGCATTGAACTTTCTTCTCGTGGAGGTTTAGCAAGCTCAGGAATCCCAAACACATTCCAAAACCGAAGAGTCTCATCCGCGGCTGCAGTGGCCACAGCGCATCCATCTGGGCTCTGAAAGCATAAATAACACGGTTAGAAACTACAATATCAAGTTGTGACCTAGCCTTTTTCATTAACACCGTTCAACTTATCAAAAGTTAAGTTTTCTGAAATTATTACCTGAGTCATAAAGAGAATTCTGGATGTATGGCCACAGAGCTCTGCCATCCTCACCATCGAAGGGTATTTCCAAAGGACCAGGTGATTCCGGCTAAAACCGTGAGAACTAAGCAATTCACGCTCATTCTTGCTCCACACCAGACCACACACTTGCGAGCCAGTTTCAACCGAGTTCAAGCACGCACCTGTGTGTGCATTCCAGAACTTAATGCACTGGTCACCTTCACCTCCACCAGAGGCCAGCAAATTCCCTTGGAATGGACACCAAGCAAGGGCCTTGACTGCTGCAGAATGGTTTTGAAGCCTGTGAAGCCACTGGTGTGATGAAGTTGAAGAGGTTGCCGACCTATCCCATATAAAGAGAAGATTGTCGTTCCCTCCACTAGCTAATTGTTGGCCCGACGCTGACCATTTCAATCCACAAACTTCCTGATGGTGACCGATGTAGGTTTCAACTATATGAGATCTCACTCTAAGGTCATTGTCGATTATTCTACTATCCCCACCACCTGTGGTAAGTATGTGCTTATTCCAGGCCAGTGAACCCACTCTTTGTTGGTGACCATCTCTCAACACTCGCAACTGCATAATGAGTAGTAAATTTAGCAACAAAGTTTTGTTTAACAGTAGAATAAGCAATAACAATGTTCTTACCAGTCTAACAGAGATGGAATCCCACAATTGAACATTGGAATTGTTCAAGCCAACAGCAAGATGCTGCCCATCAGGAGCCCAACTGATGCTTGTAATGGGGCCAGCTTCGTCATCAACTGTGACAAGTTCTTCAACGGATGCATCAGAAGCACTCCATAGGTACACCGTGTTTCCTAGAGCAATTGCAAGAACATTATTGCTGCTCCAGTCGAGTACATTCAAGTAGAAATCATCTACAATCCCGGGAGCATCCAGCGTCTTCTCTGAACCCTGCAAAATCATTTTGGAACAATAAGACAACGGTGTAACGCACACTACAACCAATGATTCAGAAAAAATCCTAAGCAGAATTAAATTCCCTTATATGATCATCACTGCAACACACAAACTGCATGTTATCATCATTACACATGCAATACGAGCAGACTTACATTCCCTTATGTCTATCATTACCTATGTGAAACAATCTTAGAATCCAAGTAGACATTGTTTAGCAGAAGTCTGTAGACGGGGATGAGACTGTTGAATCACATATGACAACCTTAGAATCCAAGTAGAGTCACATATGACAATACTAATGCGATTATACCTGAGGAATCTGTCGACGGGGCTTGGCAGATTTGGCATTACGAGGAGGGGGTGAAAGTAGTCTCCTCGGAATGGCTTCAACTGGTGTTGGCGGCTTTTCCTTGAATGTCAGGATTCGCGGCCGGTTCATGTTAAACGTCTCATCCAGTAGCTTACGGTACGCGTCACTTGATGGAGAGCTTACAACCGAGTTCTCTTTGCCTTTTCTCCCTCCAGTGACCATGTAATTCGCGTAATCAAGGTCCAATGCCGCTCGATTCGGTATAAACCTGTCCAACTATGAATACCAAAAGACAAAATCAGAAAACGAAAACCCAAGACACATTAAACCTCTGTTTGGTTTCCAATAAAATAAAGGTTAACGAAAATTAGCCGGCCGCTTTTGAAAAACAAATCTCAGAATTCGGTTTTGTTTTCATTAAGCAATCAAAAACAAAGATTCGCCCAATTCTTGAAGAAAAAAAAACCCTAAAATTGCAACGGTGCAGATAATTAACAGCAAACCCAGGTGAAATTCAAACGGGAAAAATATGTAAACCATAACAATTTGAAACAAATCAAAAGAACCCAGAAGGGAAAACCGCTTACATTTTCCCGATTGCGCTTTCTCGGAAGGAACTGTTCTTGGAGAGGGCTTCGGTACTTGATCTTTCGTGATGAATCCATAGGCGGAAACAGAAATTAACAAGAAAAAAGAAGAATAAAACCTGCAAATAACAAGATCAAATTAAATTCAAATAAACCCAACGCGAAAATCACAGAAAATAATATATATAATCTGATACAGAAACTAAAAAATCGTAAAAAATAGAGAGCCTTGATCTTTTTGAGCGAGAATCGAAAGCAATGAGAAAGGTGATCAAATTATCGAACAGGTTTCCGTTGTGAAATTTTGAAGTGTTTCGAGTTCAACGGCTACGTTTTAAATAGGTTTCCGTTAACACCTTGCTTGACCAAAATACCCTTTGCATGGTCCTTACTCCTTGGCAACTCCTAAAATTTTCACGTTTTACCCTTGCACATTTTCGTAGTTTTTTTTTTTTTTTCCTAATATAATATTAAATTTGCTATTACTACTTATTACTACAGTATAGTGGTATTCCTCTTCACTTGTAAGTAAGAGATATTAGGTTCAATTTTCGCCAAAGGCGAATTTAAACCACAGTATTGCTAGCTCATTGTGAGACTAAGCTCACCTTCTACCCTCTTAGTGTAAATAATATCGTTTATTCAAAAAAAAAATTAAATTTACTATTGTAGTTTAGGGTCCCTCTAGGGTAGCTTAATTTAATTTCAACGTTAAACTATAATGTTATAACATTCAACTATAATATACTATGTTAATAGTGTTATAATAATCACGTCATTTTTTTGTTATTAACTTGAATCTTATTATAATTATGTAACGTTAGAGTTAATTTTGAACCATCGTTGTGTATCTTAAATAATACTGTTAGCAAAGAGTCCACTACGTCTCCAACCTTGTCATAATTTTGCATAATTATCTCCGATATAATATTTTTAAAAAGGTATAATTATTATCTCCGATACCTTATTTTTAATAAGGTACCGTAGAATCTCCCTTTATTTTGAGAAAATGAATTAGCTAACTATCTTAATCTACTAAAATTAAATATTATTACATCACTTTTTATATAACTTAGAACCGTGACTGCAATTGAAAATATTCATATGTATTTATAAACTTTCTAAACTCCAAAAGTTTGCAATTTAAGTTTATAAATTAGTGTCCAATTTGAGAGCAAGTTAAGAAAAAAAGATAAGAACTCAGAAAGAACTATTTATCCATAACGGTCTTTTGCATGTTATATTATACTTGTAATTTTTATTATGTTTTATTTTTTTAATACAAGCGGATTGTTTTTATTAAGTTTTATTTTTTTTAATACAAGCGGATTGTTAATGTAATATCAACAATAGTAATTATAGGATTCTTAATTAAATCCTAATAGTGAGGGATTCTTATAATATAACTGAGGTACGAGTTAGTGTTGGCTGATATTCTTGAATGCTTGTCCACTTGTCTTGTTTCTTTGAAATTAGCATTAGTTGCATTTCTCCCTTGAGTTCATTTTTGTATACCACTTCATTATTTGTTGCAGGATGAGTTTTACTTAATTTACCCGCTTTACGAATCTCAAAAACCAGTTTCATTCAATGATACTAGCATATGGGCACACACACAAAGTGTGTGAGAAAATTTATTATTTTTGTTTTTGAAATAGAAGGAGAGATGAGGAGAGATGAAGAGAGTGATAGAGAATGTGGGAGTGGGAAGGTTTTTTTTTCTTTTATTTTTATTTATATATATTTATTTAATTAGAGATATGTTAGGATTACATGTAAATGAGGCTTTGAAAAGAAAAAAAACAAAATTTGGTTGTGTGAAATTACATTTCTGCCCCATATTTCTTATTCATGTTCTGTTTTAATTAGAGAGTTAAACTGGTAATTTCATAGGGTTTTGATTGACAATGAGTGTTTTATTAATTAGTAGAGATATAATGTGATTCAATGGTATATAATGTGGTGGCGTGATAAGTTGTTCAAAGCAATGATTATAATTTAATCCAACAGTCATATGATTTTTAATAGAAATGATCTTTGAGAGAAAATCTAAAAAATAAACAGTTAGATCGTTGAGATACATTATTGAGTGAACTGTACAGGAGATCCCACTCCACAATATATATTTTCTTGTTGAAATGAAGTTTGGTCAGCTGGATTTTGTTTTTATTCAACATCTGTTTTCTTTATAGGCACACAAGTATATAGAGAAGTCTGCAAAGGAATTCCCTAAACAACACAACAATTGTTTTATTTTATATATGTGATACCATATTAATATTTTAGGAAGGCGACTATTATTGCGGTTTTTCTGTTCAATATTGAGATCAGTTGGTCCGAACAATTGCAAAACAATTCAAATCATCCAAATTAAAAGACAACATTCATAGTTTTCTTTGATTAAACGTAAAATATAGCGATATAGCTAGTCCCATCTAGTCTAATCTAATCCTCCATATCAAACTCGGCCTTTAATTAGGTAATATTTAACAGAAGATTGAAAAGATGTGAATATCCAATCAATATCTTATTCAACTGAGGCAATAAAATGTGTAAACTTCATACATATACTGCTTCGAAAATAAGAGAGGAAGCTAAGCTGAAGAAACTTCGTTACATGTTAAGCAATCAATCTAACAAATGTTACCGCAAATTATCATCTCGAACTCTCTCATGGTTTTGAAGGGATCGTCAATGTCGACATTCTTTTCCATCTCAATGAGGGCAAGCCGAGCAGCTTCTCTGTCTCTTTGGCGATTCTTCTTTATCAATTCATTGGCTCTGGCAACTTCAGCGGCTCTATACTTCTCAATCACGGCAGCGGGGGTTTCAGGGCGTTGCGCTTTAAGAATGGTGACTGCGAACCGAGATTTCAACATGGCCACCCGAACCGCCTCAGATGTTGTGGTGCCATGCTCATGATGATCACAAAGAGGAAGAGGAGGTAGCACTGTCACGGGTGACTCACAGCTCAAGTAGCCATCCGATTTATCGGATGAAATCTGATCACAAATCACAGGAAGGGGAGTGGACAGCCTCTTCTGCTTCTTTGCCCTATTCGTTTCCTGGCCCATAATCTCAACTCTCTCGCGATCGTCGGCTGGCGGAGCAGAGCGTTTCTTTGAGTTATTCACAGAAGCTACCCGAGGGGATTCGGGTTTGGAGACCACTTTCGTCGAACGGAAAGAAGAGGAATCGTTAGTAGCCTTCTTGAAAGCATTCAGATTGCGAGTGGTTTCCGCTGCAGGTTTGTGCTGATCAGATGAGAGGATTTCGTCAAGCCACTTTCTAGTTTTACGCGAGTGTTTCATAGTTGGTGACAAAAAATTCAAGAGAGAACGAAGAAGGAAATCGCAGTGCGGACGAGTAAAGGTAGAGGGAGTGGATGGTGCAGAGTAAGAAATAGAAACCCTAGCTAACCGCTAATATACTGCCCAAATAAAACTCTCCCGGCCCAAGCCAACCTTGCTTCCCAAGAAACTAGATAATCCAACTCTGTTTGGGAAAACTAACGCTATTTAATCTTATTTTTTGTAAGATGGTCATTGATATTTTGATACGGATAACAACCGACTAATATTTTTATATGTTGGTCTCAGTTTGACTGAAGTACTAATTTTCATTCCACTACAATTAATCACGAGATCTGTTAGATTATTTTCTTTTTCTTTAAATTTGTTTGTAACTGTAGGATATTTCTACTTTCCTTGAAAAGTGTGGTTTCTTGATTTCTCATGTATACTTTTCTCATAATAACGAGGTTACACTAGGAATGCAAATTATGGATAGAATTGGAAATCACGTTAATCAAATAAGATTAAGAATATTACAAAAATAATTAAGGAGTGCATGTGGCTTGTTTAGTTGGTCAAGAGCATTTGCCCTTGCACCCGACGTCCCATGCTCAAATTACCTCCTCGTAGTTTAATGTAAATTATCCTAGGCGATCCAGTGTTCAAACTTCTGTTTTCATTTTAGGCACATAAGTATATAGACAAATCTGCAAGGACTCCCTAAACAACACAACGATTGTTTCATATTATATTTTTATATATTTGTGATACCATATTAATATTTTTAGGAAGGTGACTGTTCGTGCGATTTTTCTTCAATAGTAAGATCAGTTGGTCCGAACGATTGCAAAACAATTCATATCCTCCAAATTGAAAGACAATATTCATATACAGTCTTCTTTGATAAACGTAAAATATAGCGATATAACTAGTCCGAACTAATCCTCCATATCAAACACGGCCTTTAATTAAGTAATATTTAACTTTTCGGCAAGCAACAGGAGATTGAAAAGATGTTAATATCCAATCAATATCTTATTCAATGAGGCCATAAAATGCGTAAACTTCATACATATCCACAAACTGCTTCGAAAATAAGAGAGGATGCTAAGCTAAAGAAACTTCATTACGTGTTAATATATGAATCTAACAAGTGTTATTGGAAATTATCATCTCAAACTCTTTCATGGTTTTGAAAGGATCGTCAATGTCGACATTCTTTTCCATCTCAATGAGGGCAAGCCGAGCGGCTTCTCTGTCTCTTTGGCGATTCTTCTTTATCAATTCATTGGCTTTGGCAAGTTCAGCGGCTCTATACTTCTCAATCACGACAGCGGGGGTTTCAGGGCCTTGCGCTTTAAGAATGGTGACTGCGAACCGAGATTTCAGCATGGCCACCCGAGCCGCCTCAGATGTTGTGGTGCCATGCTCATGATGATCACAAAGAGGAAGAGGAGGTAGCACTGTCACCGGTGACTCGCAGCTCAAGTAGCCACCCGATTTATCCAATGAAATCTCACAAGTCACAGGGAGAGGAGTGCCCAGCCTCTTCTGCTTCTTTGCCCTATTCATGTCCTGGCCAATAATCTCAACTCTCTCGCGATCGTCGGCCAGTGTAGCGCAGTGTTTCTTTGAGTTATTCAAAGTAACTACCGGCAGGGATTCGGGTTTGGAGACCAGTAGTTTCGTCAAACGGGAAGAAGAGGAATCGTTAGCAGCCTTCTTGAAAGCATTCAGATTGCGAGTGGTTTCCGCTGCAGGTTTTTGCTGATCAGATGAGAGGATTTCGTCAAGCCACTTTCTAGTTTTACAAGAGTATTTCATGGTTGGTGACAAAAAATTCAAGAGAGAACGAAGAAGGAAAGCGCAGTGCGGACGAGTAAAGGTAGAGGGAATGGATGTGATGCAGAGTGAGAAATAGAAACCCTAGTTAACCGCTAATATATATATATAAGTTATAATATGTGGTGTACTGCCCAAATAAAACTCTCCCGAGCCAACCTTGCTTCCCAAGAAACTAGATAATCCAACTCTGTTTGGGAAAACTAACGCTATTTAATCATATTTTTTGTAAGATGATCATTGATATTTTGATATGGAGAACAACCGAGTACTATTTTGATATATTTGTCTCAGTTTGAGTGAAGTTCTAATTTTCATTCCATTACAATTAATCGCGAGATTTGTTGGATTATTTTCTTTTTCTTTAAATTTGTTTGAAACTGTAGTATTTCTGGTTTTCGTTGAAAATTGTGGTTTCTTGATTTCTCATGTATACTTTTCTCATATATACTTTTCTCATAATAACGAGGTTACACTAGAAATGCAAATTACAGATGGAATTGGAAATCACATTAATCAAATAAGATTATTAATATTACAAAAATAATGAAAGAGTGCAAGTTGTTTGTTGTTCAGTTGGTTAAGAGCATTTATTTTACACGGTATTAGTTTGACAAGAAAAAGATATAGGTGTAAAAATACATAAATTGGTAATTAAGAGAAAAATAAGTCCAAAGCATAAACTAAAATTACGCCGTAGTTTTACCCTAAAAAAGTAACTACAATCAGCCACAAGATTAGAGTGGTCTCTCATTTATAACTTTTGGCTAATAAAATTAGAAAAATGTTACAACTTTGCACTAGTTTTTGAGCTTTAATAAATGACAAGTGCTATTTTTTACACAAAACGCAATAATTTATCTTATGGACAAAAGTCAAGATATTTAAAGCCTTTGAAATCATTTTTTTTTTCTTATTTAATTTATAGCCAAAAGCATTAAAGGTCTTTTTTGTTTTGGAAAAAAGCGAAACAGTAAAACCTTTGTGAACAATTTTATGATTTTATGAAGGTTATTATTTAAGAGTGCTACTAAACCCAGCTCAGTGTCTTATCACTTTACTCATTTTAAAATAATACTTTTATTGACAAATTTATTTTTGTATAAAATGACCTTCAAAGACTTAAAAACCAACCGATTATATCTTGCCACAAACCCCTTCACCTCCACAATTAGGATAAATCATTAGATAATTTAGTATTACCACATCAGCACATAACTTCCACTCAAAATTTAACACATATACAATTATTATACAACTGGACTTAAAACTTATTTAACATAAAAATTAAAATTAAAAAACTAAAAAATTAAAAAAAAACTTGAAGAACCCCATAACCACCACCTTCCTTGACCTCAGCCTCCACAACTTCACCCCATTTTAATTTCCTACCTCACTGCTTCAACCCCAAACACTACTGCTTCTTCCTCCTTCCCTCTTTTTTCTCCTCTCCCTCTCTCTTATGCATTGGCTTTCTCACCGATCGTCTCGCTCGCCATGGTTGAGACCTTCGTCAAATTCGTCGAGGCTGTGCTCAGACGGCAAGCCTATCTCATCCACTGATCTCCTCTGCAGTCCTCCAAAGACTCGATCAAATGGGGACTTGAGAACCATCTCCTGATTCCCAAAACACGCCATTGAGGCCAACCGAGGATTTTGCGCAAGAAAGGGCGCTGGGTGTGTTTTTGAGGGGTGGGGGGGCGGTTGGGTTAAGGTTTGGGTGTGTTGATAATGATGGTTTTGGGAAATTTTTGGGGAGGGGACTACTATGATATTTGGAGTTGGAGTTGTTGGGCATATTTGTTTAACGATAATTTTCATTTTTGTTAAATTATAATAAATTTTTTAAAGCAAAGAAAATTAGAAGAAGAAATATATAGGGTTATTTTGGGAATAATGGTGGGTGGGGAAAGAGTTTATGTGTGTTTTGTCTTTTTATGGTGGGTGTGAATATAAGGTGGGTGGGGAAATAAGACGCTGGGTGGGTATAACACCACTCTTACTTAATAGAGGTGTAGTTAAAAAAAAATTATTTATTGACTTATTTATCCTTAATGAATGTTGTATTTTTCTTTGGGTGCCAAATATCTTATTTCTTGCATATTTCTATACTCATTGACAATTATGAATTCAAATATTTTGCACCCATTTTGTGTGTGATCTCTGTGTGACATCTAACATTGATTAACACATGTTAATAAACTTAACCCTTCTTAAATTTGTTATTATAAACTTAGCCTATGTTAATCAATGATAGAGTTCACAGAGAAGTCACACGCAAAATGAGTGCAGAAGATTTAATCTCGACAACTATAATTATGTAGAGACGTATTTCCTAAAGATAGGACCAAGAAAAATTTCAACTTATTACAATATAGAGTTTGTTCTAATACATAACTGGTCAAATTTTTATAACTTTAAAGAGATTATTTAATATAAAGTATCAGTACAGAAAAGTTTTCCTATATATAGCATTTGAAAAATAAACCAAATATAGAGGTTGCTAGCACTTCCCAAACAAATTATAAACCTCTTTGAGGTCTTGTGTTCACTTTCACACACACACTCTAGCAAAAAAACATGGGTATTAGGTAGGCTCGACGCATGCAAAATGGGGCAGACTCAACTCACATAGACCGAGGTGAACCATGGCATGCAAAACAAGGCGGAGCCCCGCTCATAGAAATGGGGCGAGCTTCTGACAAGCAAAATGAGGCAAACTTCGTGCATGGAAAACGAGACAGGATACGTCGCACAAATCGAAGCTAGCCCTGCGCACAGAAAACGATGCTGGCTCTGTGCACGCCAAACAATGCAGGCTTTGTGGACGCAAAAAGGGGTGGACTTCTGATATGCAAAATGATGTAGACACCTCACATGCAGAACGAGGCGAACCCAAGCACACAAGACGAAGCGAGCTCCATGCACGTAAAACGAGGCGAACTCCCTAGTGCTTAGAAAACGAGTTGGGCTCTACGTACGAAAAAAATATAATTTGAAGAACATGAATATGATAGTGGTAAGAGAAATAAAAGAAAAATTAACAAGTCACGCGTGACTATTTGGCACCCCAAGAATTTGAATTTTTTTGTTAATTTTTCTTTTATTTCTCTTACCGCTATCATATTCATATTCTTCAAAATATATTTTTCTATGAAAAATTTATTATAATTCGTATTTAAACACTTGTAATCAACGATTTCAAAATCGAAATTTAAAAATACTTGAACTATTTTTTTTGTTAATTTTTCTTTTATCTAAATCTAAAATATATATTAATAGAAGCTTCTTTGTCCAAAATAGGGTGAAAGACTATTTAACAAAACAAAATTTTGCTATTTTTTGTTTACGCCTCATCTACAAACTACAGGTGATTTTAACATCTTTAATTTTTTTAAAAATATATATTAAAAAAATGAACTATACATTTTAACATCTCTATATTTTTCATTTATACTTATTACTTTTGGGCTTAAATATTCTACTAAATATACATTTATTGGTCAATAAATTGCAAATCCGCTTCCAAATACATTATAAAGATTTTCTTAATGCTCATGAAAAAAATTTCGAGAAAATAAAAAATTTGCATTTTTTACAAAAAAAACGTGGATTAACACTCACGGTTTTCTGTTAGTTTTGAAAATTTGTATATAAATCACCATTCAATTTTTTCATTTTCGCCTTCGCCTCACTGTGAAATTTTAAAAATTAAGGTGATGCTTTCATTTGAGATTCTTGAGTGTAGAACCCAATTTGACAATGTTATGGGCCTCACTATTATATTTTTCACTTTTTTTTTTAGTTTTCGGGTTAAATATTCTACTAAATATACATTTGTTGCTCAATAAACTGTAAAACTAATTTCATTCCTTAAATAGTTTAACTTAATGCTCAGGAAAAATATTTTGCGAAAATAAAAAATTTACATTTTTGTCAAAAACAAGGTTCTAAACATATCTAGGTTCTAGTCGGGGGTGGGCTGAGGCCTAATGTGTAACATCCCGTCCCGAAACTAACGAAACGTACATTTGAATTTACAATTTTACCCCCTAGTTCGTTTTTATCACATTAGTGTTGTGTTGTGTGGTGTTGTAGGACCACACACACTCATACACTCTCTTTCTCTCCCGGGATTCCCTCCCTCTTTCCCTCACTTTTTGTCACTCTCTGTCTCTGTCTCTCTCTCTCTCCCCGAGTTCTTCTTCTTCCTTCTGCAAACATACGGACATACATACACATATACTCAAACCTTCACCAATCAAGAAACCAAGACCACCCTCGTGCTCGTGAGGCTGAGAGGAGTCCAGTGGTGCCATTTTCAGGTAAGGATATAGTTGTTTTCACGTCGATATCGCCATGGCCGAATTATGTACTGTTCATGCAACCCTTAAACTAGCTTGTTTTTGGAATTTTGAAGCTTGTAGTTGTGTTTGTGAGGTCCCAAGGAACCTCGGAGTGTATCGTTGGACGGAAGTGGACGTCGGGATCGTCCTGTTCAAAGTTGGCCGACTTTTGAAGTTGTGGACAGGTATGATCTAGTAATTTTTAGGCCTTAAAACTAGTCTAACGTGATTCTACTAGTCCTAAGCTTCATTTTGGTTCAAAAATCATGAAAATTGGTTGAGAAACGAGTGAGAAAACTAAGTTTGAATTTTTCCCAGTTTTCCGGCGCCGGAGTCTCGTCGGAGAAGAAAGGAGAATATTCCGTTAAGTTTAACGGAATATTCCTAACGGCAGTAACGGCGTCAGTTAGGTTTAACGGAATATTCCGTCAGTTTAACGGAATATTCCTGACGGCGTCAGTTGACACCGTCAGTGTGCATGGCACGTGGCCGCGCGTGGGGGGCGCGTAGGTCCGTGCCTAGGACGGCCCGTGGGGGCGCGTGCGGGGTCCAAAAATTATTTTTAAAATATGGTTGTGACCCTGAGGTTGTGTAGAGCACGTTGGTATATTCAATTGTCCAATTTGAGCAATGTATGAGAAGTTATTACGAGAAGTTGGTTATGTGCTTTTAAATTAACGTTTTCGTAGCTTTTGCGCGTATAGGTGATACGTTTTCCGAGGACGAGCGTACGCACTCGAGGCAGGGGGGCTACGACCCTTCCACTTATCAGTGAGTGGGCTTTTGTTTTCCGTATATACCTATATACATATTAATTCCCAGAAATTTAGTATAAATGCTTATTTGTTATATGTCACTCCTTTTATATAATTGGTGGTTATGCATGATTAGTTGCATATACGTTATTTATATATATGTGTATTTGGTGCTGTGGACGCACAGGTAAGTGCCAGGTAAGTGGTATTCATGTTTGTATTCAATATTAGCTTGAGATGCTTAGAGAGCTCATAATCTGCACCCCGGTGTTAGTGCTCCCGCCCGGGGCCAGGGCATAGTCCTTCACGTGATGTTCACCCGCACCACACGCTCAGCTTAGATCCAAGATAGGTGCATAGGCTTGTCGTACAGACCACATTAGGTGGTTCCGACTCGTAGATGACCCGCGATTATTCGCATAGTCTTCACGTGATCGTAGCACTAGAGCGTATATATGATACACCCAGTCTTGTCGTACAGACCACGTTAGGTGGTTCCGACTCGTGTGCAGATTCAGTTATTGAGTTGAGATTGGAGCTCTATATGCAGCCGTACAGGTCACGTTAGGTGACTCCCGGCTGCCAGATTATATGTTATTGATGTGATTTACGCTTGAGCATTTACATTTGATTATGAGATTCTGTTGTGGCATATTCTCGAGCATGAATGACATATTTTAGAGCATGATTGGCATATCTATACATACGTATATATGTTCATTTTCTGGGAAGTATACAGGTTTTACGGCGAAGGGTTAGAATGTATTTTGCTAAAGAGTTTTCAAAGAACTTTGTTTTTGCCCACTCACGCTTTTGTTTTTGCGCCCCTCCAGGTTCTAGTGGTCTAGCAAGTTCAGTGGTTTTTCCCAGAGGGCGTCCCGGCATTTCTGACAGACACTCACCATTGTAGGGTCACCTTCGGGTGTATATATGTCGCATTTTTCCTTCTTGACTGCTTTAGACTTGCTCTGAAATTGTGTCTCACATACACTAGTACTTTGTATGCTAGTTAGTTTTTAATTATTCGTATTTTTATATTACTATCTCATTAGCTTCCGCACGCGCACATGGCTACGTCACCTTCGTGTGACGGCCAGCACGCCCTGATCTCGGTCGGGGTGTGTCATAATGCCTAGGCGAACTAGGCATATTTAAATAGATTTATTATAAATTAAATAAATAAGTGTCTATTTATACATAATTAAAAAAAACACATAATTGTATTTGTATACATAAATTGCAAAATAAAATGACATATAGATTATTAAGTATTAGAACATATTGAAAACATGAGGAACAAGTATACAATGGTGTTCACCCAAGTATTTAACAAGTCTTTTATATTTTATTTTTAATAAAATGCAAAATGAGAACTTTAATTTTCTGTCTAGGTGAGAGTCGAGACCTAGGTAAGGTGGGTTAAGGCGGCCTAGGCGGGTGCGGCGGACGCCTAAGTGGGTCTAGGTGCATTTTCTTAATTTTCAAACGCTTAAAGACGAACTGGGACAGTGACCAACCGCCTAACGTCTAGGTGGGGACCTAAGCACTGTTAGACAATAACTTTTTGAACAGTGCACTCCACCAGCTCACCCCCTAATTTCCACTTATTTACTGCGCATGCTTAATTTTAAATAGTGGATGGTCAAACCTGTGATTCTAAGGTTTCTCTTTTACGATTTGTGTATGAAAAGAATCAGTCAAATTCAAACTTGTCAATAATATTATGGTTTGAATTTCAGAATGGCGAATTCACAGTTAATTTATTATCTATTTTTTAGTGTCACTATATCATTATATCAGGATAACTTAATTTCAACAATTTTAAAACTTAAAAATATATAAAAGAAGAAGAGAAAAAAAAAAAAAAGAGAAGTTAAAACTAAACTTGAGATTTCTAATTCTGCTATTAAAATTTTGAGAACTTTAACGAAAAGTTCCTAATATTGTTCATTTTAACGAAAACCTACATTTTTACATTAAAAAGTTAATCATAGTACTATTCATTTTACCCTTTATTTTATCGCTATCATTAAACTCAAAGTTTTCAAACCTTTTTTATTAGTTTTCCTTAAAAAAATTTATATGAACCTAAACACTTATGAATTTGAATATTCCGAAAAATAGAATGAAAATTAAAGTGCATCTAAAGATTCTGAAAGTTCCGAGATTTTTATCCAAATTTTACTAATAAACAAGATTTCAAAATTTTCAAATTTTTTTAGTTATTTATATTTTACTGCAAATGGTCCTTGATGTTTTGAAAACTCACAACTTTCATCATTTAATTTCGAATTTGATCCTCCAATGTTTACTCTCATCAATCACATGGTGCCACGTAGGTTAACATAACACAATCGGAAGGACCAAATTGATGTCTAGGAGAAAACATGGAGAACCAAATTGATCGAACATGCTAATGTCCCTTTAACCACAGTAGTAGAAAGGTGTTGAGCCCTTGCATGACGGCGTAGGTTCAAACTCCGTCGATGACTAATCTAACATCTAATGTAACAAATTCTATCGTTTGACAAAAAAATAAGATCGAATTAACAGATAAAATATATGAATTCCGAATAATATTCTACAAATTTCCAAGGGTACTCCGCTTCCAAAGGTTTCGAAAAATCCAAAATTTCCGAATTTGAAAATTGCGATCCGATCTTATCTAAAAAATTCGGAATGGAAATTGAAACCTCGTTTCCGATAGAATTCGTCGAAAATCCACCTCTATGCCTGTCTCTGTTTTACTCTATCCAAGGAAGTAAGACATAGGTTCAAACCTCAGATTTAGTCTCATTTGGGTCTAGGATCGTATCGGAACCCGCTATATTCAAGTTCGACATTTCTTTTTTCAACATACCTTGCCTTGATTATAGCGGGTTATACATTCCAATTCAATCTTAGAGCGCAGCATTTTTTTTATCTCTCTGCCAAAATGCATAAAACTATCAAAAGAAGAAAGTACCAAGCAAAAGACTCAGGGATGCTTTTCTACTGAAAGGTTATCCCCCAACAAGGAACACTGTAGCATCAACACCAACATCAAATCCACGCACAATGTTTCGTCTTCTTTTTTAATTTTATTCATTGAAATACTTTGCTCACCTAGGGGAAGAAGAAACAAACTGTCTGGGTAAACTAAAAAGATCCTCTCCTTCGAATGGCGAAGTCCACTCTCGGGAGGCCGCGGCTGATGCTTCACCATTAGCAGCTCCATCCTGCAGTCCCACAAAGGAGATGCCGCTCATGTTAGAGGAAGCCGCTCTCATTCCAGGCTGTGCACCCATACCAGTAGGCTTTGGATCATAAAAATTGGGATTGCTCTTCATGATAGAAGGCAGTCCTGTCCACAGCCCGTTGGGCCTTGGCGCAGACAAACCTCTATCCAAACTCCAGTCAATGTTGGTGTAATCCATCTGTCCAGATGAGCCGCCACCTGCGTTCCAGTCTGCCGGAGAAGCTGCCCCTGATGAACCAACTGAACCCAACCCTGAGAAAAGTCCAAGGGAGGAAGCGGCAGCAAGTGTCGGAGATGCACCTGCCCTACTCCATAGATTATTCCCGCGGCTTGTTCCAGGGGATTCAGCTGGGCTGCTTCCAGGAACAAAATGCTGCTGCTGTTGCTGTTGATACTGAAACTGGTGGTACATCTGATTTGAACTCAAATTACTAGGGCTTGGGCTTCTATTGCTAGGCATGTGGGGCACATAACCACCGGCCCTCATAATCTCGACATTAGTAGAAGGATACCAATTCGCAGCGGATCCAGGAGGTGATGAGCTCATACTGGTGGCAGGGACTTGCTTTATATTGACAGATTGAGGGCGCTGCATCATTATAACCGGTTCCCTTACTGTTCCAGGCTGAAGGTTCTTCAACTCACCCCCTACAGCTACATAACGAGTTTCTGTCTTGACTGGTGGAGTTAAGACCTGCAAAGGTGATGCCAAAGAATAGGAAACTGAAGGATTCGATCCCGAATTTGTCAACCTTCTCTCAGCAAGAACTGGTGTCGGTTGGGGTTTCGCCCACTCCAACTTTGGCTGTCCTCTCTTCAGAGGCTGCAGAGTTTTGCTTGCAGATTCTAAAGACCCTCCAACTGCAGCTGCTTGTTTTGTGTAATTAAAGTCCTTGTCATCCCTTCTTTGTTGTATAGTTGGAGGAGGATTAGGTTTTGTTTGTGGCCTCAAGTTATGGCTAACAGCAACAGGAAGCTTGCCATTAGTACCAGATGGAGGATCACCAGTTTCTTCAGGCTTAGTTGATACAGAGGGTGATTCTTGCTTTGATGCTCTTAAGCTTTCAGCAGCCTTCTGAAGATCACCCTCACAGGCTACAATAGCTCTTTCAACCTCCTGCTTTGAGCAATTGAACCGTGTTACCAAATCAGCAATCCGCTCAAGTTCTTCTGATATGTCAATTTTCAAATTATCCCCACCAAAGTTTTGATCCCTTGGCTTATCTGTATCTTCACCACCCTCAAAAAGCCATGCTACTGATTCCTCTACTCTGCCTTCATTCAGTATGAGAGCCATGGTTGCCCGTTCTTGTGAAAACCCCATTGCCACAAGCTGTTGAGCAAGTGCCTCAAGCTTTCTTGACATGAGATAACCACTGCATCGTTCATGCAACTCCTGAGCTCGCCGCTCTTTCTGTCGCTGATGCTTCCTCTCATTCTTCTGACGGATTTTCTCTCGCTTGTCATTGTCAGCTCCTGGCACTGCTTCCTGCTTGGTAGGAGGATTAGATGTCTTATCTTTATGGTCTTCCGACTCACCTGACCAGCTACCGTTATTGGAAACAGAATCATACTCCACTCCGGTAGCAACCGAGCCCCCAGAATGGTCATCTGTTTCATCTATGTTGCGGAAACGACCGTTACTGTGAAGAGGCGACACAGAAGATGTTGGTGATAATTCAAGGGCATGGAATGTTCCTAAAAGTGGATTGTATGCACTAGCTGGGATCCCACTACCTGCATTAGCAGGCCCCGTCGAAGGCTTTATAGGTGTCTGGGTTTCTTTCCCAGCCTTCTTGTCCTTGGACTTAGATCTGGATGATGCTGGAGACATCTCCTCGAAACTTGGAAGCAAGCAAGCAAGCACAACAATTCCTACAGCGCTTCAGATATGGAATTCATGCGCTCAGTACAAACGAAATTGTATCTCGCCACATGTTGTTTCTAACAAATTGTTCTGCGAAAGCAGCATTTCGATACGAAACCAAAGTAACCCATCACACATAAAATCAAAGAATTGCAAACTTTTAGAGTTCCAGTTACACTTTCTCAAACATTTAAGAAAAATTCCTACCAAACCCACATTTTCTTGGCAAAATTCAAGAACATTAATAAATTGGGTGCAAGATTCCTACCAATCAAATCCACGGTCAATTTGAATTGGCATAGAACAAATCACGAATTAAACGGTTCAAATCTTAAACAAAATCCAACCCAAAACACCCAACTAAGTCAAATTTCCATTTATCGAACCAAACAATTGCAAACCCAAATCAGAGAACACCCCAGGCAATTCAATCACAACAACAATTGAAACAAAAACAACAATTGAAATTCGTAAAATAGGAATTCAAAACAAATGTAACAAAAAACAAGAATTGCAATTCGTAAACAAGGAATTCAATCACAACAACAAACGACGGCAATTGAAGAACCAAAAGGAGAGGGCGGTGGGAATCGATTGGGGGAGCGTACCTCTCTGCGTTAGGTGATCGCCGTCGATCTCAAGAGGCGGTGGAAATCGGGTTTCTGGTGGAATGCAAGAATCTGACGCAATTGTGTTCAACGATTAAGGCGAATCAGAGGCCCGGAGAAGGGGGGGGGGGGGGAGGGAGAGAGAGAGAGAGAGAGAGAGAGAGGGCGCAGCGGTTTGGGCGATGAGTTGGGGCTTAGGGTTCGGAATTTTAATTTTTAATTTTAAATGTTTTTCGATTTTCTGGTTTTTGGGTCAAGAGAAAATAGTTAGGGTAAAAAGGATCGGGAGACTTTTAAACATTGGGGGAATGATTTGGTGTTTGGGTGCCACAGCGACCACCACACCGGTTTCGGAGAATTTTTTTTATTTTTTTTTCCATTTTAAATAACAAACTATTTGGTATTTTTATTTTTATTTTGTTACAACAAACTTTTTAAGTATTTTTTACCCAAACAACCTTTTTCCGCAGATATTATTTTAGCTGGATCTTACCAAAAATAAACAAAACTAGAATCACATTTATATCTTGGTTATATTGGATTAATTATTGGGAGTTTTAACGAAAAGCCCACAGTACTGTTTACTTTAACAAAAAACCATATTTTTACACTAAAAAGTCAAATCTGGTACTATTCACTTTACTCTTTATTTTGTCCTTATCGTTAAAACTCAAAATTTTCAAGTCATTTTCATTAGTTTTCCTTCAATTATTTTGGCCAATTGGACATGTTTTAATTAAATATGTTTTGAGTTTTATTTAATTAAAAGGATCCGAGTAACAAGTTCAAGAGGGCAAATGAAGAAGGGCTTGGCGTGTGGGATAAAGCCCATGGCGTCAGAACCTTGCTATGGTGCGGTATAGGGTGTGTATAAATACACCTAAAGTTTTCTCTTATTTGCAAAGTGTAATCACTTTTGTCCCTTAGGGTGCGTTTGTTACACCAGATTATCTCGGATTGAACTAGCTTTAAGGACTAAGCTGGACTGGTCTAGACTAGACTAAGTTGGACTATCTTTGTGAAGCGTTTGATGAAGTGTCAAACTAAAAAGCAAAATAATGAAAATAATAATAATTAGTTCTGTTTATTTTTTTTTCTTTTTCTTTTTCTTGTTCTAGAACACTCTCTTTGGACTAAGAAACCTCTCTCTTCCCTCAGACTTTTTTTCGTCCAAATTCCACAATTCTGGACTAAGAATCTCTCTTCCCTCTCCCTTTTTTTCGTCCAAATTCCACAACTTTCAAGAGTCTTATCTCCTTGAGAGAGAAAACCTGCACATCTAGGGAGGCCAATGCAGCAACCAGATCGACTCCAAGTTCTGCAAGGTTATTTGCGACGAGCACGACATTGAGCCCACTGGAAGGTATCGCGGAGACGCCAGCTCTGATCTCCAGCTCAAAAGGATCAACATCTACTACAATGAGGCATTCGGCGGCAAGTACGTCCCTCGCGTCGTCCTCATGGATCTTGAGCCTAGTACCATGGACAACATCTGATCCGGCCCCTTTGGCCAGATCTTCCGCCCTAACAACTTCATCTTCGACCAGTCCGACACCGGCAAGTCAGGTCAGTTTGATGGTCTTCTTAACATTACCTATTTTTCAAAATTTGTAGTATAAAAAATTGTGCCTAGTACTTAAAAGTGTCTCCAAGAAGACGTCAAAAGTACAACGGGGACTGTTTAGACCAAAAAAAAGGTGGTTTTCTGGTACCTAAAGAGATGCCAAAATCCTACTTAGATTGACATTCTCCATTTTTTGTTGCCAATTTTAAATGCGATGTCAAAATACTTGTCCATTTTGCTGCCAAATTTGATTGCAATGTCAAAATATTTGTCTCATTTTAATCTCACCCATAAATCTCTCATATTAGAGGTGGAGGTTAGCTTTTCTATTGCTTGTTAGTTTATTTGGGGGCTGGCCTACATTGTGGTAGGTGACTGAGCTCTTCGATGACATTTAGGTGTTCGATTCTTGAGCCTATGTGGATAGATTTTTCTCAACGCTGCTTCAAGAAGTCTCGACAGTCATGGTAAACGGCTCTTGATTTTTCCATTCCTTTTGCAAGAAGTTGTCTTCCTCCATTTATCTTGCTTCGGTTTGAAGTAGCTGGGTTGAGAAAAGTCTCGTATTGATCGATATCTTTGGTGAGAAGGTTGTTCCTCATTAAGAACGTTCATGCTAATGACATGTGAACTCTCACATTGGTGGGTACTCATGTGGTGATCCACAGTCACGGGGGCGATAAACTCATAAGACTGAGTCTGTCTAGCCTCGTGGAGCATCTTGAAAAGTTTTTCATATTGTTCTGGAGGATCTCATTTCTGATTGTTATCTTGTTGTTCTGAGCCTCCAGCTCTTCGACCTTGGCCTAGAAGGCAAACTTCTTTCTTTCCTTCCTTCGTTGCTTCACACTAGGCACGAGAGGGGTGTCATTCTGCGTCGTGTGGCTTCCTTCTCTCCCCACGTTGGAGAGAGATGCTTGATCAAAAGAAAGTGTACAAACAACAGAAATTAGCTTGACGAAATTGGTGGGAGTAGGAATAAATGTCCTTCCCACAAACGGTGCCAAATGTTAATGCACAAAATCAACAAGACTTTGGAACAACGTAAAGTGTTAAGTTTGTGACATTCACTCAGCTGCTTTGGTCACCTAGTGATGATAGTATGTAAAGAGATAGAGATAGGGAAGCAACACACAAGATGTACGTGGTTCATCCTAAGTTTGGCTACGTCCACGGATTAGTGCTCATTAATAGTGAAGGGTTTACACAAATACATAGGTTCAAACATAATCATCATTAGTGGGTTCTAATCACGAGTTTAAATACAATAATGGCATTATAAATTAATTGTAGGAGAATGATCTTCTTTTATAGTTGAGGAGAGTCTCCGGCTTTCGTCCGTAGTTGATGTGGGACTCCACATGCCTTATTCTGATGTTGACATATGTCACGTTGTAATTGATAAATTATTTTTTAGCAAGATTTTGGAATAACTAATGAGCCTACAGTTGCTATTTGTACTTATCTTCATTTGAAGAAGATTGAAGGCTAATACTCACAAGGTTGATAAACTACATAGGTTTCAATCTTTTGTCCATTGGGAAACTCCGCATTCGGATTAGTTTAAGCTTAATGTTGGTGGTTGTAAGAAGGGAAGTAATAATTCTATTAGAGTAGGTGGTGTTTTTAGAGATTTTGATGATAAAAGGATTTATGAGTTTTGCGCCAATTTGGGCACATGTGGGATTCTTAGTGTTGAGCTATGAGGTCTTTACTTGGGCTTACAATTAGCATGAAGATTACAGATTGATAAATTACTGATGGAATTAGACTTTGTAGTCACTTCATTTGGTGTTGCAAGTAGCTTGCAATAATCATCCTTTAGGTCCCCTTGTTTTGACAAGCCGAAAATTGCTTTCAAGATCTTGGCAATGCGAACTTCAGCATGTTTGCAGAGAAATTTTTTTGTGGCATACAGTAACTATAGTCTTGATTTAAATTTAGGTAAATTTTATTTTGACACTCCTTATTCAGTTAGTTTTATTTGTAAAGATCGATTTGGGTTGTTCGGTCTAAATTTATTATTAAGTAGGTTTGTTTGGGTTCTTATTCCCCTTTTTTCAACAAAAAAAAATCCACATATTTCTTTATTTTTTCCCTTACTAATTATTTTTATCATTAAATTTAAGAGAAAATTATAACAATGGACCTTCAATTTTAGAGAAAATTATAACAATGCTCCCTCAACTCAAAATTCATAACCATTGGTCTCTTAACTCATCAAAACGTGCAGTTATAGTCATTTTGGTCAACTCTGTAAAAACTTTTGTCAAAATGAATCATATGTCATGAACGTGAGGTTAGAATCAAGGGGCAAACGTGGGAAAGTAAATGCCCAAATTGTAGAAATGGTCAACTTTAGCCCAATTGCAGAAATGGTACATTAGCTTTAACTTAATTGCAGCAATGATTCTTTCAGCACGTCTCGTTTTGACAGAAGTTCTAAAACAATTGATTAAAAGGATCATAACTGCATGTTTTGATGAGTTAAAAGATGAGTGATCATATATTTTTAGTTGAGAAATCATTGTTTCAATTAAATTAAAATTGAAAAGCCATTACTCTAATTTCATCTAAATTTTAACCCACTTAATTTTATAAGAAAAACTAATGAAAAAAAGTTTGAAAATTTTGAATTTTAATGATAAGGACAAAATAAAAAGTAAAATAAATAGTACCAGAATTAACTTTTTAATGTAAAAATATTCGTTAAAATGAACAATATCATGAGTTTTTCGTTAAAACTCTCAATTTTACAAGCATACACAAAAACATTTTAATTTGACATGTTCGGAATAGAAAATGAATAACGGCAGCCACGCTCCTACACACGTACAATTTCGTAACAATCCTTGATTCAGATCATCCCCCCCGCTTTCTCTCTCTCTCTCTCTCGATCGAGCAGCCCCTAAAACGCATCTCTTTAAACTCCATAACACATATCTATTTTCTCGACATCTCAGAGAGCCTCTCTCTCTCTGACCTCTGCGAATTGCGGTGACCCCTTTTCTCTCTCCTTTCTCGAGGGGTCGTCGCCTCCTCTGTCCACTCTCCTCCTCTCTCCCCAGAAAAAGGATAAAATTTTGAAAGAAAAGGAACCCAGAAAAACAGGCTTCCAATTTCAATCCGATCAAACCCCAAAACCCCAATTCGCATTCAGGGAGCTGAGAATTTGAAAGATGTCGGAGATGGCGAACACTGACGCGGAAGGGATCGACGGAGTTCGGATGACATGGAACGTCTGGCCGCGCACCAAGGTGGAGGCCAGCAAGTGCGTGATCCCACTGGCCGCCTGCATCTCTCCGATCCGCTCCCACCCTGACATCCCCACGCTCCCCTACGCGCCGCTCCGCTGCAAGACCTGCTCTGCCGCGCTCAACCCTTTTGCGCGCGTCGACTTCACCGCCAAGATCTGGATCTGCCCTTTCTGCTACCAGCGCAACCACTTCCCGCCTCACTACGCCGCGATCTCCGAGACCAACCTCCCCGGTGAGCTATACCCTCAGTACACCACCCTCCAATACGCTCTGCCGACGGATTCCTCTGCCCCTCAATCTCTGCCGTCCCCGGTCTTTCTCTTCGTGCTCGACACGTGTATGATCGAGGAGGAGATGGGATATGTCAAATCGGCGCTCAAAAGGGCAATTGGATTGCTGCCCGATAATGCGCTTGTTGGGTTCGTTTCGTATGGGACCCAAGTTCAGGTCCATGAATTGGGGTTCTCTGATTTGTCGAAAGTGTATGTCTTTCGGGGGAGTAAGGAGATTTCAAAGGAACACGTTTTGGAGCAATTGGGTCTCGGCAATTTGGGTCGGAGACCTGGTCCAATTGGTGGCGGAGGGTACCAGCTGAAGGGGGTACAAAATGGACTTCCCAATGCTGGTGTGACCCGGTTCTTGTTGCCCGCTTCGGATTGCGAATACACATTGAACACGGTGAGATTTTAAGTGTGATTGATTGGTTTCTGTATTTGTGTGTTTGATTCTAATAAATGGTGTTGTTGATTCTTCGGTTCTGCTATTTGGGTTTGAATTGTTGTGAATTTTCAGTTGTTGGATGAATTGCAAACGGACCAGTGGCCTGTGCCGCAAGGAAGCCGTGCTTCCAGGTGCACAGGAGTGGCTTTGAGTGTTGCTGCCGGGTTACTTGGAGCTTGTGTGCCTGGAACTGGGGCTCGCATTGTAGCTTTGGTTGGCGGTCCATGCACTGAAGGGCCTGGCGCGGTAAAGCTTTAGAATTCTATTCTGTTTTCAATTTGATGTTCAGGAATGCATGCAGATGTGAATCTAAACGCATATGATAACAAATGTTGACAGGTGTTTTTGGCTGCCTTCGGCTTCCGTTTAGCTTGCTTGCTTTTCTCTGATGATTTAAATTACAAATTTTGAGTCTTTCTGGTCTTAAATTACTTCGGAAATCTACAATCGTTGTGCATTACAGTGTATGTAGGCATAATGAAGGGGATGGTTCCATTGGTGCTTATTATCACTTAGTTTTATATACTTCAGTGATGCGATTTATTCAAGTTTTAGACAATAAAGATACTGATTTACAAAAGTTATGCAGATTGTATCGAAAGATTTATCAGATCCAGTACGTTCCCATAAGGATCTGGATAAGGATGCAGCACCATACTTTAAGAAAGCAATCAAATTTTATGAAAATCTTGCAAAGCAGCTGGTTAGCCAGGGCCATGTCTTGGACCTGTTTGCATCTGCACTCGATCAGGTCTTTCTTTGTTTCAGCAATTATTCCTGTGGTTCTGGCCTTTTTTTTTCCCAAGCATAAACTTTATCATCAATTCAGTTATTAGGGCTTATGTTCTTGTTTGTGCATGGTTGAGCTGCATTAGCATCCAGACTGTTAACATAGCATTGTTGACCATCAATCAAATTTCCATCACTGTTGTTCATGGATTGCTTGCGTTTCTCAATCTGTATGTCGCTTCTCTGAGGCATTAGGTGAACCATTTGTGATTCGTTGATAGAATCAAATGAGCATTGTATTCAGCTTTGGACAATTTGACAATGCAACTTCACAATCATGTGATCGACTCCAATGCAGTCCTTAATGGCCTTCCTTGGATATTGGTGACTAGATTAAGTTCTTCTTAAAATTTATCACCTAACAGAAAAATTTCTGGTCAGAATACTGCTTGTTAGACTCACCTTTGCTAATTTAGTGGGTTATACTTCTTTTACTACATAGGTAAGGTTTAATTGAAAATTGGAAATAGTAAGTTTGAAATGTAAAATGGTTGAATGCCAGGCCATGGCTTCTTCCTTATTGCTGTATGAAATCGCTAACTAAAGTAGAGTCACAGATGTATACCCGTAGTTTGGGATCCTTTTTAAATTTGTCCATGAGCTATTAAAGCTGCAAAGGATCAGATGCACTCACGTTTATGTCTCAGAATCTAATGTCTATTGATTTTTCTTTTCTTATGATAGTTCAGAGTTAAGATAGAAACACCACTTTTCGTGCCTTAATTTATGTTTCATTCTTTATTTGACCTCAGGCGGATTATCGAGAAAAAAACAGTATATAATGGTAACTTAAAACTTCAAAGTGTGGGAAGTAAATTTTGAATTATGTTTGTTGAATGGTGAAATAGCAATATTATAATTATTGGAATGATCACCATACTCTAGTTCCTTTTTTTTTTTATAGGTTTGGTCATGCAATGTGAGTTCTCAGTGTGTAATTCATGAAATTTGTCTTAGTTCATTGCAGTATACACACTCACATATATATATTTAACGGTCATTATCGTCAGTTTTAATTTTTTTTTTTCAAGGCAAATTTGTTTGCTGGAATAAGAACTGTGGATATGTGCCTATGGTTCTGCAACGAATCTTAAGATATAATTAGTTTGTAAAACTGTGTATTCTTCATTTGTTTTTAAGAAATTTATGCACCTGGATTGTATTTTAATTATGCATTGACTTGAGGCAATTCTTTTGTGTAGGTTGGGGTTGCAGAAATGAAAGTTGCAATTGAAAGAACTGGTGGGCTTGTTGTTCTGGCAGAAAGTTTTGGTCATTCTGTATTCAAAGACTCTTTCAAGCGTGTTTTTGAAGAAGGGGAACAGTCGCTTGGCCTTTGTTTCAAGTAAGTGTAATAATCATTAAACATATGGATGGACCTGGTCTTTGTTCACACTTCACATTTTGAGTTCATTATAATTAGCTTGGCAATCAACTTTAAAGTTGTATCGCTAACCATGTAGCTGAATTTGACATGCTCTAGTGATGCTCCAAATGTGATTCTTGTAACTTGTTATTTTGGTGATACACCTTGAGCATAGTTATAGGAATGTAGCTATGGCTTGAGAATCATATTCCTTGATTTTTGACCTTTAAGCTTATAGAAGATGCGTTCAAATGCTACCAATGATACTAGCTGGCTCTTTTCAGTTTCTTTTTCAATACACACGATTCTTTTTCTTGTCTTTTCCTTTTTCATTTTGGGTCGGTGGAAGAATCGAAGAATAGAGTGAGAAGGAGACCCATAAGGTAGTGTATGATTGTTAGCATTATAATATCTGAAGGTGAGTGGCTGCTTGTTATATGTACCAGTGGCCTATTTATCATTATATGGGATTCCTATTGCTTATACGGTCATATCCCTTAGGTTAGGTATTTGTACTCCCAATGCCTTTTTCATGTGCATGGACATGTTAAAAATTCTTTTCCTTTTTTTACTTCTCTATGCTTTGACTTTTATCATTAACAAATTTGTGTTCAAACTCTAATTACATGACATTATTTGTTTCAGTGGTACGCTTGAGATCAACTGTTCTAAGGACATAAAAATTCAAGGGATTATTGGACCTTGCACATCTTTGGAGAAGGTTGGACCATTTGATGATTTAGAGCTTGTATTTATTTGCTTTTGTGGCATAATGTTTAGAGTCATTGAAATGTATTTGGTTTACACGTGTTTGGGGAGTTTGATGTTAAATTTTCCAAGCCTGGCAGAAAGGACCTGCTGTTGCTGATACCGCTATAGGGGAGGGGAATACAACAGCGTGGAAAATGTGTGGCCTTGACAAGAGTACTTGCTTGACAGTTTTCTTTGATTTGTCATCTAGTGATCATTCAAATACACCGGGGACTGTAAATCCACAATTGTATCTGCAGTTTCTTACAAGGTATGCTTGAAGATTGTATCACGACCTTCAACGATGAAACATCTTATGGAACCCTTTGGTTAAATTTTTCTTGTTAGTTCTATGTGAAGACTGAATTTTGGGTGCTTTCTTTGTAATTGCAGTTTTCAAAACCCTGAAGGTCAAATGATGCTTCGAGTGACAACAATTACTAGACAATGGATAGATAGTTCAGTTAGCTCAGAGGTTATTTCAGTTTCTCTCATTTTTTTGTCAAAATATTTGTTTAGGTTGTAAAATAGTTTAGCCTTTGCTATAGCTGGTGAAGTTTGGTTCTTTTAAATTCACCTTTTTCCTTGGATATCATAAACACCCTTGTTCACGTTGCATGATTGTGCTGTGACACATTCACACACATGTACTTCCTTTTATTTAGATAAACGAGCAAGGAAAAACTATTCTGCTTTCTCTTTTCCTTTTTAATATTTTTCTGTTAATCCTTTTATTAAGTCCAAGTAAGAGTTGGATAATGGAGAAAGAATACAAATGTTTGTAAAAAGGTATAATATGGTTTCATCATTGTGCGAAAATTGTGAAATTGGTTGGAGCGTGGATATATGTACAAGTGTGAGTATGCATTTTGAATAAACAGTACTTATTATTTTGTTCTTAGTTGCCAATGTTTGTTGTATATCGCCAAAAAGAAATGTATCATGTTCTAGCACATTGATTGGTTTCCTAGAGTTGTTGAATTGTCATTTTTCTCTTTGCTTGTTAAGGCTGCTATCAAATAGTTGGCCATGTAATAGGAGCCTGAACCTTGTGTGGAATGATATGTTTTCTTCTTAGTTATATTTTCTTATGCTGCCAATTGATTATTAATTACCGAGCTTGACTGAAAGGATATCACTGACACAGAGGGATCTTGACTTTACAGGAATTGGTTCAAGGATTTGACCAAGAGACTGCTGCTGTAGTAATGGCAAGAAAAACTTCCTTGAAAATGGAGTCAGAGGTAGCTCACAGCCATTCTCATCTTCCATTATCTTGTATATCCCTATTGCACACCTTTTCCAATTTGTTATGTTCATATCTCACAACTTCGGGTTAGAAGGTATCCTAAAGTTAAGCCTTAAATTTAATTGATATCAAATTCTTAACACAATTTATATGTCTTGCTTTCTTAGTACGCCAATTTTTATCTCAGGACTGTTGATATATCAAACTTTTAGTCATCGTTTCTTTAATTTGATTGATAGCAAATTCTTAACACAATTTATAGGTTTTGCTTTCTTATAATATCTTGAGCTTTCTCCCTTATATTGTAGATTACTTGTATTTTGTTTGTTCTTCACCGATGATTTTTTTTTTCTTGAATTATTTTTCTTGTAATTTTCAAGTATAGAATTCTCAAAAAAGGTTTGACGTTGTTTCATATAGGAATCTTTTGATGCTACACGATGGTTGGATCGAGGACTTATTCGCCTCTGTTCGAAATTTGGTGATTATCGAAAAGATGATCCATCGTCCTTTACTTTAAATCCCTCTTTCTCATTATTCCCTCAATTTATGTTTAACCTCCGACGCTCACAATTTGTGCAGGTAACCATGATTGCTCCTCTCCTTTTCATCTCTTTTGTTTTGATACTAATATCGCAAACTATTGCTAATATTTTATCTTTTTTCCCACTTTGGGATCTGAAATGGTTTGTTTGCAGGTTTTCAACAACAGCCCAGATGAAACAGCATATTTTCGCATGTTGTTAAATCGGGAAAATATCAGCAATGCTGCTGTCATGATACAACCATCATTAATATCATATTCATTTAATTCGCTGCCTCAGCCAGCATTGTTGGATGTGGCATCCATTGCAGCTGACCGTATTCTGTTGTTGGATTCATATTTTAGTATAGTCATTTTCCATGGAATGACAATAGCACAGTGGCGTAACATGGGATACCAGAATCAGCCAGAACACCAGGTATGAATGCTAAGTTTATGATTCCCGGACTGGTGGTGTGCAAATGTTGTTAATGTCTCAACTTACTGTGTACATATTTTGTGTCCAGGCATTTGCACAACTACTGCAAGCTCCCCAAGATGATACACAATTGATTGTTAGGGACCGTTTCCCTGTCCCTAGATTGGTGGTGTGCGATCAGCATGGCTCCCAGGTTTTTAACTTTCTTAAAATCTTAGTTTTAGTTTCTTGCTTCCCCAGTTGCATGGTTGATAGTTTTGATCTGGGCTTGATCTTAATTTGTTAGAACTTACAATTTAAAAATTTTGGTAAACCGTTTGTGTAGAGAGTGCTCATTTGGTATATACTTTGTTGTTGTTGGTACGAGAGGGCGATGACTAAAATTTTATTTTTTCTGAACGCCTACTTATTTTCTACTGATATGCTCTGCAGGCAAGGTTCTTGTTAGCAAAGTTGAACCCGTCAGCAACATACAACAATGCGCATGAAATGGCTGCCGGTTCAGATGTTATCTTCACAGATGATGTAAGCCTTCAAGTTTTCTTTGAGCATCTTCAGAGGCTGGCAGTGCAATCTTGAGAGAGCCAGGTAGAATTTCGAATTCTGCAGCTACACTCGATTTTGGTGCGGGGAAACTCGGTTTAGATTTTCAACCCCCTCTCGTCCTCCTGTTCCATTCAGTTGCTTTCCTTTATTTCCAATGTGTCTAAAAGCAAGAGGTCCCACCCCCCACATTCTTTTAATAAGGAAAAAAAAGCTCACAACATTCTTTGGGGTGCGGGGAGGGTATTTAGTGCTTCCTTTTGGTAGAGTAAGGGACACGAAAGGCCAAATGTGTTTGATATATTTGGAAAGAAAGGTGTGTGACAGGAATGTGACTTAAAGAGCGAGCGTTCCTGCTTCGGTAGCACAGCCAAGTCAGGAGGATATTTTGTGAGATGTTATCTTTACATTTTCTGCATTCAACGAGGTCAGGAGGTACTTTCTTGTGTGTTAATTTTTAAGTTATATGCTCTTGTGGGTTCATGAAGCTTAGGCTGTATTTGCTTTTATTTTTAACATATATTACGCCCAGAAAAGGAAGTGTTTGGATTCATTCAGGTTGAAATTGAGGACATCCATGTTACCGGATATCTGCCGTTATATTGACTTCCCAATAGAAATGTTATAGTTACAACAACAAAGCCTTATTCCACTAATTGAGGTCGGCTTAAATGTTGTCGTTCATTTGCCAAATTTATATGTGAAGTGTTGAGCTCGTTTCCTCGATGTGAACTATATTTTGGTGGTTGTTCGTTTATGTTGCCCTTTTTATGTTCTTCCATGGTGGTAGAACTTGATTCCGTCATCCTTGAATTTAAATGTAACGCTCTTCAAGCTTAAGTTCTGTGGTGCTCCGGGTTGCGATTAGGTCTTGATTTTTGTATTTTTAATCAAAGATTTGACAGTTAAAAATCTCGTAGTATCTCACTCTGGTCGACCATAGAAAATCCTTCCAGGAATAGCAGCACTATGATGAGCTACCTCAAGCGTTCGGGTTAAGCTGCTTTTTTAACTTCCAACTTTGCCTTTTGGCACAATGCTAAGCTTACCACATATTTGTACCGTATTTTAATACCATAAATAACACTAGGCTTAATGCGTCAATTGACGTGAAGATATTAGACAAACGAGGTGCTTCGAAGAATCACTACAGTGACTACCATTCAATCCGATAGTAATATGATTTTAGATTTGAACGATTATTGATCGACATGATCTATGAGAGAAGATCTAGAGATAGACGGTTAGACCGTTGAGAGCCCCACAGGGGTACTCCTCAGCTGAAGCTCACCATTTTTGCCAAGATGGATTCAGTACGGATAATTTTCTTAGCTTCCGTTCGTTTCTGTTTGAGTTTTGAAGAAAAGCTCTATTTCTTCCAACAATCTCTTATCCCCAACCTGTAATCCTCCTGGATCCCTATCTAAAGACGACTCGGACGCCATCAAGTCGATGAGAAACTCACAAACTTCTCCCATGTCGTCCAGGACGGTCGCCGCCTTCGCCTTCATTTTATACTCTTCTGCAATTTCGCCTCGGCTGTTGCCGCTGTACTTGCGTTTTCTGCACACCTGCAATGTACCAAATAACTTCGTTAACTCTTTTTGCAGAACTTCGGGCTGCTGTTCGAAATTTCATCTTGTCTCATGTTCATTCTAAAACCAACTGGAAAGAAGTATAATGACTCGAAAAATGCATGAGGAGAGAGAGGAATGGTCACCTGGAGCAACTGATTCACACTAGCAACTTGTTCCGTCTTAAGGAACTCAGAGTTCAGTAAAGCTCGAAATAAAAGTACAATCTCTGCGCTCAGATTATGAGCTTCGAGGTTTTGAATTACTGCAGATATGCAAGAATCGTCAAATACGGACCTCATCCACTCAGGAACCTTCTGACGTCTTAGCAATGTGACTGCGACATAAATTGCAGGCTTGTGAAGATTAATGAACGATTTTGATGCTAAGCTCGGGACTGCTAACGACATTGCCAGCTCTTCCACGATCATCCTGCTCCAGTTATTCTTTGTACTCGCACTTGTCCCTTGCATTCCCGCTGATTCCCACCTCAAAATCATTGATAGGCAGAGGCCACAGTTCATAGCCACTCTGAGGTCAGTGTAGAAAATAAGGCCTTCGAGGACAGCCGTTATAGACATTTGGTGCTTCGTGGTGCATATAATCTCCTTCCCTGTTCTGTTCTGCTGATCGGACAATCTGTTAAACAACTCCAACAGGCAGTATGAAGCAAAAAGTTTGACCGAACCAGATCCAAAATGCAATAGTCTGCAGAGGTCGTGGCAATAGATTCCGATAAAGGAAATCGGCTGCACCCTATCTGGAGGATCAAAGAAATGTTTCCAGTCCACAATGCCAGGTAAAACAGTGTGCAAACTGGAGGAAACCAAGAAAAAAGAAAAGTCAGTTTTCGAAAGAAAAATGCAATTCTATGGTTGAATTTAGTAGTAGGAACTGACCTTCGTAAAGAGAAGTAATTTAGTAGAAGCACATAGATTAAAACTTCTCCAGAGCTTGTCTCCTCATCATGGTCAGCCAATGCCGGTCCCTTTAGACACGCTACATGAATTACGCTATTGATTGCAGAGACCAGAGAAGTACTGAGAACAATGGCTTTTGAAGGTGCTAGGAGCACTTCGTTGGAAGAATGGTGCATAACTAAGGAAAGGATGCCTATTACTAAGAGACATTCATGATTCCACGCGTCTGGAGCTCTTGGAGTGACGATATTTATTAACTACAAAAGAAGATAAACTGTCGGATTAAATTCCTATTATGGTAACCAAACTGGTATCAGAAAAATTTAGTTAGTTACCTTCAGAGTCACTGCAAGCCAAGATTCTTCATCAGAAAGAGTTCCATGGTGTGCAGAGCATAAAGTTTTAAATATTAAAACCAAGGCGGCTCTGGATATCTGAGGCGACTGCGTATGAGTTGATTCGCAAAAGAAATTTTGGAAAGCATTTCCGATACCATGCAGGCATAACTGGTTGGAAACAGTTGGAAATATGTTGATACTAGATGTCATTAGATTCAATACAGAAATTATGTCATGCTCGTGTCCTTTCTCGAGAAGTTGTGTCAACAAGGACACCAAAAGTATTGCTGCATGATTATCTCCTCCGGCAATTAACTCTGCAATTGAATTAACATTTACCATACGACTAATGTTTCCATGGACTATGATGTCAGAATCATTTGCTACATTCCTTCCACAAAATTTCAGAAGCTGATAAGATAATATCCCGCTGATTTTCTCTTCTTGGAACAGCCATTTCAATGATATTGGATGAATTCTTGCAGAAGGCAAATCCCATTCGGTTTCACTTAATGTCTCGAACAGGATTCTTTCCGCTTCTGGACTGTAGGGGATTTGGTAGCTAACCTTGGCGAGACCCCTATAAAGACCATAAAGATACACAAGCCTCATTACTGTGATTGGATCTGTGCCCCGACCTTGGAGATCACTACTGTTGACCAGAATATATTGCTCCAGGGAAGCTAAAACCAACTTATCATCTGCAAGTCTGGGGAGCAAAGTATTAAAGATGTGAAGAAAAGTAGGTTTGCAGTTGTTAAATTTACCGTCAAACGTATAAAAATAGAAGGCTGGAAATCGAAAGTTCAATTACCTTTCATCATATAAGGAACTGGTGTATAAAATCAACAAGATGGCAGATTGGCAAGAAGATAATTCCAAATTACGGGAGTTCTTTTGCCCAAGTAGAAAGAGTAAATCAATGGGATCAGATGGGAGACATAAAGCAACATCTCTAATGGGTTGCCCCGCATCATTTCCCATAAGAACATCTACTAGTGAACTGAGCATAATATATACCCTCTGTTTCATCTTTTCTGTAGGAAATAAGCCAAGGCATCCAAATGACAAACTGAACCATGTGCTTGAAACCAGGCTGTTTGCAAGTTCCGCTGCTTGGTTATTGGAGTCCTGAAGCAGTATC
Source organism: Pyrus communis (assembly GCF_041283825.1). Classification (NCBI taxonomy): domain Eukaryota; kingdom Viridiplantae; phylum Streptophyta; class Magnoliopsida; order Rosales; family Rosaceae; genus Pyrus; species Pyrus communis. Next base: position 1,694,267 of record NC_142568.1, read on the forward strand.
GAATGAAATGTTTCCAGTACTCCAAGGGCAGTATCCTCATCCATTTCATTGAAGTTGGTTACAAACCAAGGTAACAAATGTTTTGTACATACATTCACAACAAATTGTCGTATTTCCACTTTAGCGGATTCGGTAGAATTTCCTTCCTGACTGTACGTATAATAAGCCTCCTTAAGTAGGAACAAAGAATGCAAAAGTTGACATGTATGCTTCTCAGAGGTATTTAGACAAGCAAAAACAGCATGTTGCATTGCTTCTTCAATTGGCGTTTGTAGATTCGAATTCACATGAGCAGATGGAGTTCTGATGATAGATACAAGCACTGAGCAGGTCAATATAAATGTTTCCTCAACCATCCCCATCTCCCCATCAGAATGCTTTCTAAGCATCTTTGTGAGAGTAGGTACTAGCTCTGCTATATGAGAGGAGGATACCATTCCGGGGCAATCAGAAATGCAGTTCAAAATGAGCTTTAATGTCTGACTTTGAACTGGATGGAAAGGAACATCGGCCACATAATTAAGTACTGGAACTAAAGTTGCAAACCCGACAACAAGCCTCTGTTTGAAAGCCTGCTTAGATTTTGATAAAATATCAAGCACCAGAACACATGATTTGACCAGTGGATCCTTGCATTCTGTTCATCAACAACACTTATAAGCTATTTTCATTTTTATTAAGGAAATGAAGTTTAACTAGGCTTATTAGCTGAAAACCAGTTTGTCCAAGAAGCACTCGATTTTTAAATATATTTAAAACGCACTTTTAGAAACTAAGATGCTTTGGGTTCATGAAACTGGACTTTCTAAGGGCTGGACAGAATAATATTCATAAATAAATAAGACCATATAAAAGGCTTGAGCTACCTACACTAAGAACAGTTTAAAACTTCTTAAATTCAGTAATTGCTTTTGATCAATGCTGGTTGCCGACTCCTTACTTAAAAGATAGTTTCTGGTTTCCTGATGATTGGCAATACTCAAATGGCTACTCTAACATCCAGAAAAACATACAAGCTGACAAGCTCAGCATTTTAAGGACAGTTGTTATGGTTTTATTTGGCACGAAAAAATTTACTAACCTGACAACCTCAGTATCTCAAATACATAATCTGCAATGTTTTCTTCAAGTAGGGCTTGGAGTTCTTTGCCTGAAGTGCCTTCCCAGGACATGTAATGAAATAGTAAATCCAGAGTGCTGATCTGGACTTGGCTGTCTGTTGAAAAAAGTGGGCCTTTGATGGCCTCAGTAAATAAGACATTCATCGGATTCACATCTTTTCCATCTTCTGTTGCTTGCTCAAAGCTGTCACCTTCTGATGAATTCATACTGTTTGAATCAAGTGCATATGCAGTCCCGAAAAGCCCTCTCTGCGTCAACACTGTCAAGAGTGCTGAACAAGTAATACGGAATAGTTAGTTGAGAGAAAACAGGTTTGATACGAATGAGGCAATGTGCCAGCGAAGAGTAAGCATTCTATGCTCTATCAGGATGAATTCCCCCAAAGATTCATACATAACCTGAAAGGTTTAAACTTATACTTGTAACCACTGCAGGGATTAAGTTTTAACATCAAGCACTGTTTCTGAGAGCTGTAATGTGTCTATCGTTTGTTTTAAATAAACTTAACATGCACATAACTGTTCAAACTAATTGATTGAACTCATTAACTAGAACTGTTCAACAGTTGTTTAAACTAACAGATCGAACTGTTGATGATAAAAATTGTAAGGACCTTCACCTTCATTGTGAAGATATGGAATGAGATCAATAAGAAACAATGGTAGTGTAGCTTAGGGAGGACCTTTCCATGCTTGGTGTCTACATATACCTATGTGCCCAAAAAGAAAACTTAAATTGACAGATAAAAAATAAAACGAGCTGACTAAAATGCTACTCAAATCTTGCTGAACTATGGTTCTCTAAAGGCCAATGGACCCAACTTTCAAGGAACAGAAAATAAGTAGCAAAGGAGTGGAAAACGGACCTACACAATTCAATCGGACATCATCGCTTTGGGTCTTCATGAGTGCCTCCAGAGACAAGCGCAATAGCTTGGGGCAAAAGGCAAATAAAAGATCAGTTCCGTCACCATCCTCTGAGGCGAATTGAAGAACAGACACTTTGTATAGAACAAACAGGATTTCTCCCCGGATCTCTTCACTACGTTAAAAGAATTAGAGCACAAAAGTTGAGTTATAATGTGGTAAATAAATTAGAAAAGGGAACATGCTCTCTTTCTGAATTCTATATTTGTTACCTTGGCAATTGAAGACCTGCAATGAGATTGGTAATGAGGCCATATTTGTCCCGAATGTGAGCATAAGGATTAGTATGCTGGCAGTTTAACAGAACCCCTAAGCAGTGAAGCTGCAGTTAAAGAGTGAGTCATACGGTGTATGGATGCAAATCATTACATTTACCAGGCACCTCATCGTGGACTCAACTATGATAAACGAGGGAAACCAAGTAGCCAAAATACATGAGAGATAAATCCACTAATAATATTTCAAAGAAACACTAACTAATCCCCCCATTTGAATTAGAACATCAGGTCACCAATGGTGCGTTTGGATGAGCAACTTTAAAGTTTCATGGAGCTTAGGCTAATTTGTTAGGTTTTGTAGTGCATTTGTAGTGATTTAGTGGTAGTTTTGTCGTGCTTAGTAGTTCATTTGTAGTGTCCGTGTAGTGCATTTGTAACGATTCAGTCTAAAGTTCCCGTCGCAACTTAGAACAAAGGAAAAATAAGGCAAATTTCAGGAATCTAACAAATCTGATTGAGTTCAATTTCACAAAACCGAAAAGTTCTAGCATTACCGAAAATTTTATCAAAATCTCGAAACTAATTTGTAAGTTCCCACTAAAACAAACGAACAGAGAATAAATTTCCTATGCTGTTGGATTGGACAGTTTTCCTTTACTTTCTCAGCAACCAAACAGTAAACAAAGCATTAAAAGAGGATTATTTGATTTAATTATAAAAACCAAAGAGACAATTGGTCGATCGGACGATGGAAATACCGTATAAACCTGACGGCGACTCCAAGCGAGGGAACCGGAAGAGAGGCTATCGGAAACCCTAGCGACGAAGTCAGCAGAAAGCGAGGCATCGGCGGAATCGCAGAGAGCGGAAACGAGACGGACGACTTGTCGTGCGATGGGGTCGTCGTCGAAGGAGGAGAGAGCGTGAACGAGAGGCGAGACGAGGAAGTGAGAGTGGAAGGTGAGGAGAGATCGGAGGAAAGGGGGGTCGGAGATGGCCTGAGAGAGCTGAGAGAGGGCGTAGGACACGTGGACGGTGGGAGATTGAGGGTTGGAGATGAGGTTGGAGAAGCAGAGCAAGCAGATTGAGCCACCTTGCTTGGTTTGGAGGATGAGCGTGGATCTGTGGCCCTGCGAGCATGCAGTCGGCGACGGCGGCGACACCGCTGAATTGGAAGCTTCATCTTCTTCTTCTTCGTCGTAGTAGTGTTGAATCTGCTGTGACTGTGAGTCGTCGAAGTACATTTTGGCGAACAGTGTTTGAATTTTGGCGCCAGAGAAAATAGAGGAATGAGGACTGGGTGGGAATATTGCAAAATGGCCGCTCTAATTTCATATTTTATTTTATTTTCTACAATTTCACATTTTATTTTTCTCAATTGTTTTTTTTTAATTTACTATTATTAAGAGGAGAGGAAAGTTCGCAGTTATTACATTAATTTTCGAGATGGGTGAGTTTCGAACTTTTAATTGCAGAATGTCGGCTGAGTTCAGCAGATGCGCTTGTGGCAGGTCAACTTCAACCAAAAAATTCGGGATTTGAAGCTAGATCTAGATGTGGTTCTTTAACCTGCGACAAATCCATTTTTTCATGCGAGCATCGCTCTTTCCTTTGACTTGGCTTTTAGGATATTGGACCATATCAAAAAATTGGTCATATTTTTTCTCAATTAACAATCTTCCATAAGATTGAATAGTTCAAATGAATTGGAATGCAAAAAAAATAATCTAGAGATTTATTAAAAAATCCATTGACGATAGCAAAAGATCTAGACCTAGAAACGAGTTCCCACAACACGATCCAAGTTTGACGACCAAACCTAGAGTAGCATTTTCCAAACCCTGGATATTCCTTTCCCTAACCAATATAAATGTTGGATTTGATTTTTCATGACATTTTTATTTAATTATTGGATTAAAAAGTTTGATGTTTACAAGGCAAACTTCAATGGGTGAATCAAGTTATCTCATAAAAAGATACAAGATGTTTGCGAGCGTTATGAGTACCATAGCTCCAACTCGGTTTGTTTTGTTGCCTTTTTTTTTTTTTTTATAAGTGGAAATGCCCATTATATCCCTGAAAATTGACATTTCATTATTTTCCTATTCATTACCAAACATGGAATATATATATATATATATATATATATATATAGAAATAGAATAATGAATTTATCTGGAATAATGAATAAAGCGTAATTTATCTAGAATAATGAATTTATCAAAATGCTCTTGAACATTGTAAGTCCGTAAAATTTTAACCGTAACTCCGGTTTTGATTCCGCTTGCGCCTACGCGTTCGTACTATCGAGTACTTCAAGAATACGATAAAATAGTAATCGTACACGTCACGAAAAGACGATTAACGAAAGTCAACAATCTCACCTCCAAGAGCATTTTCGTCAATTCGCTCTTTTAAAATTAATAAAATCGTAAAATTAGGGACGAATTGTCACAGGAATGGTGGCGGGTATGGTTGTAGTGGTGGTTGTAGTAGTGGTGGTGGTGGCACGATTGTAGCGTAGTGATCATGGCAACAATGGTGGTGGTAGTGGCAATGATAGTGTAGAAGGAGCATTTGTATGGTAGGTGGTGGTGGTCGCTCTCCAAAGATAAATTGTGTCAAGACGGATGCATACTGTAATTGTTTTAAATTAATGATCGAATTAAAAAATATTTCATCAAAGACTTAACTCCACTTTTTATTAAGATAGCTTTAAAAGCAACCTACATGCTGTTTTTAAAAGTTGTTGTTTGAAGGTCATTGGTTTTAAAATAAGCCGAATATTTATTTTATTAAACATTTTTTTTACTATTTAGTTTTAAAATGAATTAGTTTTTGGTGAAAACAAGCAATACCAAACTAGGACTTAGTAGATTAAATTATCAAATGTTAGGGAAGGAGAATTGATGGAGATCAAACTCTCACTAGAATGCATATTTTCTACTACTGCAGTAAGACATCATTTACAGAATTATTGTATTTTTGCACCTTGTTATCTACAAAATTAAATTTTCTATCCAAGAATTTTTTTTTGAAGAAATTTTTTAATACTATTAGGCGCTCAAAGAGAGTTTGAAATTATCATAATAATTTAAAAGATACAAGAATTTTGAGTCGAAATATATGAATAGAAACCTAACATTCTATCCACTAAAAGACCACATGCTTCTATCCAAGATAATACTTGAGAAAGGAGACGCTCCTGAATTACCACAAGTCCCTTAAAGTTCAGCTGCAGGCTTCTCAACCAAGCTTGACTGCTCATCATCTACCAAGCTGCTCACACCACCAGAAACCACAGCTCTGGGCTTTTCTTGAGCACGACACCTCAAAGAAACACCTCTCCTATTACCAAAACTGGGAGCTGAACTTCTCCCGTGAAGCGAGCCCCAAAGCACCTGGCTTCTTCCCTTAACCGAGTTCCTCTGCAAAAAAAGGCTCTGCCTATTCGTGCCCTGCCAAATAAAACCAAGCGACATACAGCTTTCGATTTTGATCGACATTTTCTACCAAAATGCTACAATTTTTCAAAGCAATAATAAAAAAACAAAGAAAAAAATGGTAACGAAGAATACTTACTCGTAAGAACTCGGCGGCGGCTGTTTCCCGAATACCGGCCATAATCTCAACCTTGAAGAAACTAAAAACAAACAAAAAAATCAAATAATTAATTTCCAGAAAAATTGATGCTTTACATTGAAACAAACACAGAAGCAGAGAAAACCCACCTCACCTTCAATTCGACTACTAATTGGGTGTGTATAAATTCTTAGGGTTTAGAGTAATTATGTATCAAATCTTACGGCATTTAGGTGTCATGAATTTTTTTTATTTGTTGCCATAATTGATAATCTTTATGAAACCCAATATTTATGAATTTAGAGATTAAATTTTAATTATATATTAAATTTTAGTTTTAGTTTAACTAAAATTGAAAGACGTTTAATTATTTAACAAGAATTTATTATATATAATTAAAATTTAATCTTTAAATTCATAAATATTGGGTTTCATAAAGATTATCAATTATGACAACAAATAAAAAAAATTCATGAGACCTAAATGCCGTAAGATTTGATACATAATTACTCTAAACCCTAAGAATTTATACACAACCAATTAGTAATCGAATTGAAGGTGAGGTGGGTTTTCTCTGCTTCTGTGTTTGTTTCAATGTAAAGCATCAATTTTTCTGGAAATTAATTATTTGATTTTTTTTGTTTGTTTTTAGTTTCTTCAAGGTCAAGGTTATGGCAGGTGTTTGGGAAACAACAGCTGCCGTTGAGTTCTTACAACTAAGTCGACTGGTTTTATACTTTCTGTTTGTCTTCAAAACCTAACAAATCAAGGAAAGCAAAGTTAAAGGAGGGTGAAGCATCATATGAAGGAGACGACGGTAGTCATCCATTATTTGATAATCACAACCTTTACCCTTTGTTAAAAATCATCAAAATTGTATGTTAAAAAATTCAATTGCAAAAAAAAAAAAAAAAGAACATTTTTTATTTCTTGGAGAAGCAAGGTTAAATGAGGGTGGAGCATCACATGAAGGAGACGACGGTAGTCATCCATCATCTGATAATCACAACCTTTACCTTTTATTAAAAATCATCAAAATTGTATGTTAAAAAAAAATCAATAGCAAAAAAAAAAAAAAAAAAAAAAAAAAAAAAGAAAAGAAGAACATTTTTATTTCTTGGGGAGGTGGAGATGAGGCTGTGATTGATAAACAAAAGAAATTCTATTCTTGATGAATACATATGATTGTTTGCGTGATGGCGTTCAAATTCATGACTAATCTAACAAAATCTATCATTTGACAAAAAAAAAAAAAATCAAAGGTTTGGATTTTCAGGGTTGTATTGCTTTTAATTTGGAGGGTATTAAAGTCTATTGAAGTGTGCTTTTGATCATATTTGAAAGTTTTTCTAAAAACTGACATTTATAAAATTAGAGTCTTAATTTTGGTTATTTATGATAAAAACTCTTATTTAACTATGACTTGGTAAATACAAGAACACAATGGTAGTGACAATTGTGGTTGTGGTGGTAGTGGGGGTGGCGGCTTCAATGATAGTGGCAGTTGTAGTGGTAATGGTGGCAGGTATGGTTGCGGCGGTGGTTGTAGTGGTAATTGACACACCCCGATCCGGGATGTTTACTTGGACTCCGAATCAAGTTGTGTTGGCCGACACCATACAGATGACGAAGCCATAAAGTGTAGTGATGTGGAAAATGTGAGTAAATTTAAACCTAAATGTGCCTAAATGTATAAGTGCGCTTGTGAGCGAGAATGAATCCAATTCACACGTAATGTCAAGCGTAAGAAAAGTATAGCAAAGGTAGGATAAGAATTATACCATCGAAGGTAATCACCTATACCAAGTTTGCCAAGAATCTTCGTCGACACGAAAGCTCAACTACTAAAACCTAGAGGGACAAAAAATAAGGGTGAGTGGGCCTAAAAATAAAGCTTTGTAAAAACCCTTTTGAAAACATAATAACACATCGCCGTAAAACAAGTATAGTTTCCAAAATTTACATACTATGTATAGTATGTAAGTACTTGTTGTAGTCTGCAATATCTCAAGAATTCAATACGTCACAAAATTTTTAAATAGGCATATAACTTCCAATAATCGTAATATCTCGTAGAAATAAACATATCACATCGAGTGCTCATTGATATATGCTGACATACGGTTCATGCAGAGGTATTCTAACATGAACATGACTGGGTGTAATAATAATTTACGCTCTAGTATTACAATCATGTGAAGACTGGCACTATGCGCATCATATATGAGTCCTAATTGCCTATAGCAATCTAGGACAGGACTGGCACATGCAATGGATCCAAAGTGAGCGTACGGTGCGATGTGAACATACATGTGAAAGATTGGTCTTAGCCCGAACGAGTATTAATACCAGTGCAGCACACGATGAGCAGATAACGCAAATATAAGGAATAAACTATTAGGGATAAAATAATCTTCCAAGAGATCTTTACCTCGTCTTTCCCTCTTTTTATCCAAGTTTGCAGCACGTCTGGGTTTGGATATCTGACCCACAGCTTCCATGACAAAACGGGAATATAAGGCTCTTTGCCTTCTATGTTCATCATCTTCATCCTCTTCCATTGCGAAAGCCTCATCTTCACTTTCCTCGAGATTGAACAATTCTTCCTGTTGTGCCAACAATCTTTTCTGTTGCTCATCGATTTCATGCAATCTCCTTGAAGAAGACATTGTAAGAACTTAAGATTTAAAAACGATGAAGAGGGATTCTGAGCTAAAAAAGAAGGATTGAGTTTGGTGGTTTATATGGACAAAAAATGAAAGGATGAGGTTCTGGACAATACCACGTGGCACTATGTGATTGGTTGAAAATCTTATCGAAATCTTGGCTAAATTATTGTAAACAGATAGTGATACATGACGCGTTGAGATTGGTTGAAAATCTTATAAAAAATCTATCCACAAAATAGTACATTCAAATAATGACATGTGGCATGACAAGATTGGTTGAAAATCTGATTGAAATCTTGGTTAAATTATTGTAAACAGATAGTGACACGTGGCGTGTCAGGATTGGTTGAAAATCTTATCGGAAATCTATCTACAAAATAGTACCTTTGGATAATGACACGTGTCATGACAAGATTGATTGAAAATCCTATCCAAAATTAAAACTAAAATTTTTTATTTATTATTTTATAAAAAAATTAATAATATTTTAAATGGGTTGGGTGCCAGCACAATTTGTAGGGATGGAGATGCATTTGTACCAGCGCATTTTTTAGACTTTGTGCCAACACATTTTTTAGGGTTGGAGATGCATTTGGCCAATTACTGTTCATTGGGGTAAATCACTATTCATTTAAGTGGATTAAATGGGCTGGGTGCCAGCGCATTTTTAGTGGTGGAGTTGCTATAAAGGTGAGGGAATCTGAGAGCATATGGGAGAAGAAGTGACGCGGGGACAAAGGAGATAAGAGACTCACGTGAGGGGGGGTCCCACCATGCGGAAAATCCGACACGAAAAATATTAAAATAATAAAGCGTAGTTTATCTAGAATAATGAATTTACCAGAATGGCCTTGAAGATCGTGAGTTCGTAAAATTTTAACCATAATTCCAGTTTTGATTCCGCTTTGCGTCTACACGTTCGTACTATTAAGTACTTCGAGAATACAATAAAGTAGTAACTCGTATGCATCACGAAAAGACAATTAATGAAAGTTAACAATCTCACCTCCAGGAGCATTGTAGTCAATTCACTCTTTTTAAATTAATAAAATCATAAAATTAGGGACAGATTGTCACAGTAATGGCGGCATGTATGCACGATTGTGGCGTAGTGGTAATGGCAACAATGGTGGTGGTAGTGGCTATGATAGTGTAGAAGGAGCATTTGTAATGGTAGGTGGTGGTGGTAGCTCTCCATAGATAAATTGTGTCAAGACGGATGCATTCTGTAATTGTTTTAAATTAATGATTGAATTAAAAAATATTTCATCAAAGGGCTTAACTCCACTTTTTATTAAGACAACTTTAAAAGCAACCTACATGCTACTTTTAAAAGTTGTTTAAAGGTCATTGGTTTTAAAATAAGCCGAATATTTATTTTGTTAAACATTTATTTTATTATTTAATTTTAAAATGGATTAGTTTTTGGTGAAAACAAGCAATACCAAACTAGGACTTAGTAGATTAAATTATCAAATGTTAGGGAAGGAGAATCGATGGAGATCAAACTCACACTAGAATGCATATTTTCTACCACTACAATAAGACGTCATTTACAGAATTATTGTGTTTTTGCACCTTGTTATCTACAAAATTAAATTTCAATTTGAATTAGCAATTAAATTTTCTATCCAAGAATTTTTTTTTTTAAAAAAAAATTTACTACTATTAGGCGCTTGGGAAGAGTTCGAAATTATCACGATAATTTAAAAGATACAAGAATTTTGAACTTAAAATGCATGAATAGAAACCTAACATTCTATCCACTAAAAGACCCCATGCTCCAATCCAAGATAATACTTGAGAAAGGAGACGCTCCTGAATTACCACTATTTAAAGTTTAAACCATAATCCGTACTTTGTCCTAGCCTAGGTGTCGTATCGATGTTGAAGATATATCATGAACATGTTGCAACGTTTTGTCAGCGAAAATGCAGCGACAATGACACATATAATATCAATACCATATCGACAGTCTGTTCTTTAACCCACTACAATTTATTTTGAACTAATCAGCATCAACGCAGATTAAGAGTTTAAGATAGGTCAAGGGTTCAATCCCTTCCTATGTACCGAAAATAAATAAATACATACGAAACAAACACATGTTAAACTCATAAACTTAAAGATGCAGCATACAAAATTGCAAGCATATTCGTTCATGAAGTTCGAAATAAGTTCAAGTTTTGACTCCGGTCGTCCTGCTGTCGCGGCTAATTCAACAGATTCCGATCAGTCATCATCGTCGTCATCTGTTCTGCCAAAACGATAAGGAAAACAAAATTCATGTCAGCAACAAAAACTGAAAGCACCCCACAGCATGCATGATTCAAATCCTCTTCAACAGACAGCTAAAGCTCTCGTTAACATTATAGAAAAAGAATTCATTCAACAGCCAAATCGGATTAACGCTCCTCATGGTGACCGGGTAATTTTTTCGGAAGATACCCCTCGTAGGTTTAAATCCTAAGTTTCTTAACCAAATGGTCTATCTTCTGAATGTCCTATCACCACGAGGACCATTAATCCAATTGTGGGTAATTCAAATGATAACCCCAGATCCATCGAATATAGGTCAACAATTGCACACAATTAAGGGAAGCCTGCATCATAACCCTAGTTCCCAAAAATTTCACAATGATAATGAAATAGCAAGGCAAATCAGGGTAATCAACCGAATATATTACACTTTTTTGGCCCTGGTCAGATGATTGAAGCTCAGTAACATTTAAAAACTTAACCACGTATGATATTCATCAGATTCGCATTTTCTTTGTCCAACTTATTTTATATACATACAACAGCAAACAAGCCTCATCCCACTAAGTGGGGTTGCCTGTATGGAATCCTAGAACGCCACTGCGCTCGGTTTTGCATCAGATGAAAAAAAGGAACTAACTCATTATACCTCATATTTGTCGATTTCAATAATTAAACCATATAATATCGAGTCCAAAAAGCATATTAGCGAGACATGAAAATCTAAATGCCTATTTCCACAGCCCTCATGCAAGCATACTCTAAAGAAAAACACGACTCCCATGTAACTGGCAAAAAAATAAAATAAAGCAGAACTCTAAAGAAGACTGAAATACTGACCATTCTTGTACGAAAAGGAATACTGTTTTTCAAGAACACCACTCTCTAGCATTCTGGAACATTCGCAACCAGGGACTAGGGCCTTTCTTTTCCACATCCCATTGCTTGGGATACCAGGGTAATTGCCACATTAAGAAGCAACGCTCTGGATGAGGCATCATGGCTAGATGCCTCCCATCTGGAGAACAAATTGCTGCAACCCCCAAGGGAGAGCCATTGACGTTGAAAGGGTAAACTTCTGTCTCATTACCATCATCATCGCAATACCTTACTGGTGCCAACTTTGAGTGAAGCAAACGATCAAGAACACCATCATCGGGGAAATATGCTCTTCCTTCACCATGTGCAGCCCACACACCCAATGTACTGCCCTCCATTCCTTTAAACATTATAGCTGGCGAGTCCTTTATTGCCACACTGGTGAATCGGCATTCAAACCGTCCAGACTCGTTGTGAATGAACCTGGGCTGCGAAGGGTCCCCACCACCACCTAGCACACCACCAACTTGAGGACCCGGGACCCACCCCAAAAGGGCCATAAGCTGACACCCGTTGCAAACTCCAAGACTAAAAGTGTCTGGCCGCTTGTAAAACTCTTGAAATTGATTTAGAAGGGGCTGATTAAATCGAACCGATGCAGACCAACCTTTTGCAGAATCAAGCACATCGGCGTAGCTAAAACCTCCAACAAACGCAATTCCACGGAATTCATGCAATGAAATGGTTCCATTAAGAAGGTCTGACATTGTAACATCCCATGGTTCAAAACCAGAAGCATAAAATGCTGCCGACATTTCTCTGTCCCCATTGCTGCCTTCTTCTCGGATTATAGCCACTTTTGGTTTGCAAGCGACGGTCATATACTTTTTATCTGTGAAAGAAGGAGTGAAAGACAAATCCCATGAAGGCTCATGCCTATCTTTCAACCCTTCTTTTTCTAGATCCACACAAGAAGCCAACCTTTGAAGTCTTTCCAGCTGAAAACTAGTGTCCTCCCACAAGTCCCTTAGAAAAGAAGTACTCTCATTCAAATGTGTAACCCCATCAACCTTTAACTCTACTGAGGGTGTGGCACTTACTTGACCAATAATCTCAGCCAAAATATTGTAACTGCTCAGTTTTTCCAACACCAAATCTAAGTCATTCCGGCTTACCTCAATAACCAGACCAAGTTCTTCAGCAAAAAGCGTTTGGAATAGGCCCTTCCCATGTGAAGTCAAGTCCAAAGTTATGCCACAATTCCCAGAAAATGCCATTTCAAGGGCACAGACCAGTAGCCCACCATCACTAATATCATGACCAGCAGAGATCAATTCGTCAGAAAGAAGGTCCTGAACTCCCTCAAAAACTCGTTTTAGATAAGGAACATCCTCAATGTCAGGGCAGTCATTGCCAACTTGGTCAAAAACCTGAGCAAGAGCAGACCCACCTAACCTCCGCTTTCCCTTTGCCAAATCAATGTGAAGCAGCACACCATCATCCTTGAGCTTTAAATCTGGGGTTACTGTTTTTGTTATGTCAGGACAAGTGCAATAAACACTCATTACAAGATTGCCAGGTGCCTTAACAACCTCGCCTGCAACATGGGCTGCCATGGAAAGACTGTCCTTCCCGCCATCAATTGCAATACCAAGTTCGATCATTGCCTCTGAAAGAGCTGTAGCAGCATCATACATAGCTGCTCCTTCCCCATCAAGCTTGGCTGCATACATCCAATTCCCGCTGGCTTTAACATCAGATAGAGAAGTGACCTTTGCCCAAACAAGATTTGTGAGTGCTTCTCCCACAGCCAATCTTGCCATTGCTTTTGGATCCAGCAAACCTTTGATTGGCTGCTCCCCAATGGCACATGCACCTCCAGTCACATCAGTAAAAGTCTGCGCTATTACTGCAACATCAGAGAGAGGAATTTGCAAGGGCCCAACAGTTTGCTGCTGTGCTACTAGACCTGTAACACACCTGTCTACTTTGGATGTCAAGAAGCGCTTTGAACAAACAGATGGAAGTCTCAACACCCTCTTAAGTGAATCCATCACTGTTATTCCAGGAGCAATATCAAGTGGTTCTCGTGCATCAATCGTCCTGTGGAATTCAAAACTTTTCTGTGGCATATCACCAAGTACTTTCTCAAGCTCCAAATCGACTGCAGGAGGAGGGGGAGGGAGTCCACTAGATTCACATTTTTTAATAGCTAAGCTATCAATTAAAACAGCACGTCCCTCACCATTTATTGTTCCAATAACAGCCATAGAAACCCTTTCTCTTTCACATATTGATTGCAAGAGGTGGCGGCTTTCAGGCTTCACCAAGATTGCATCTTGCTCCTGGTATTCTGCACCCCATATCTCCAAGACAGACATTGTGTGATCACCAACTACAATTGCCCGGATATCAATCTGGCCGCCCTTGGGGTATATAATTTCCTTAACAACATTGCAGTTTCCACCTGCCCCCTGATCATGAATGCTAATGATAGGGTTATTATCCCCCATCTCAATACAGGCACGGACCACACGATAAAGTTTCTGTGCCATCTCTGCATCTCCACGCTGTACGGCATTAAAATCAAGCTCCGCATCATTCTGGCCGCTAACCATGCTCGATGCTGCCCCACCCCCCATTCCAATACGATAAGCAGGGCCTCCAATTTTAACAACCAGCATACCAATGTCAGGCTCACCTTTTGTTATATGGGTGTGATCAATCTGCCCAATGCCTCCACTAAACATGATTGGCTTCAACCATTCTCTCCTGTCTCCACTTGGAAGTCTCATTCCAAATGTTCTAGTGTAGCCCTGAATCAAGGGCTCACCAAATTTGTTCCCGTAGTCTGATGCACCATTGCTAGCATCTATAAGGATCTGCAGAGGTGGAGCCAAATTTGATGGATAAGCAAAAGACGGATCTTCCCAAGGTGCATAAGAGCCCTCCATATTGAGATTCCCAACACAATAACCAGCTGTAGATGCTACAACAAAAGACCCTCTTCCAGTCGCATGGGTATCCCTGATTCGACCTCCTGCGCCTGTCTCCGCACCAGGGTAAGGCGCTACAGCACATGGGAAATTATGGGTCTCAGCAGTAAATAAAATATCAAGGTACCGAGTAGCTATGCTCAATGGACATGTTGAACCTGGCTCAACCGGTCGCATTTGCTTTACAAGAAACCCCTTGATTGCACTTGAGTTATCCTTGAAGCCAATTACAGAATTGTTTGGGTTTGCCTGCAACGTGCTCTTCACAATCTGCATCAGAGTTCTATCCATAGGCTGTCCATCTATAATAATTTTGCCAGTAAAAAACCAGTGCCTACTATGCTCACTGTTGGATTGTGCAATATCAAACAGCTCAACTGTTGTTGGATTCCTCTGGATTTCATCCTTGAATAGCCTAGTGTAGTACTGGAGATCCTGCTCATCAAATGCCAAACCCATTTCCTGATTTATCTCCTCCAATGCCTTCCGACCCCTCTCCATGACATGTACATGACGAACTTCATCCGGAACTACACTCGTTTCAAATGAAACTAGCTTCTGGGCATACACACACTCAGTCATTCGATCATGAACCAGTGCAGCAAACTCATTAATCTGATGATCTTGAAGTGATCCCTTACTAAACAGCAAGTACCTCCTTGACCGTTCCAAACGAGTCACCTCTGTCAACCCACATGCTCGACAAATTGATACAGCATTAGAAGACCAGGCTGTTGTAAATGACAACCTAGGACCAACCTCAACAATAACTGTACTAAGGCCTTCCTGCCTTTTCTTTTCAAGAAAGCTCTCAGTCCCCAAATTCTCGGGCTCATAAGTCTCCTGAAGAAGCCACTTCAAAACCAAAACCTTGTCGCTAGAAAGTGGCGAGTCAAGGCCAATGTTGAAGCACTGCTCAGTTTTCAAACCTACAATCTGATCCGTGATCTTTGTCTGAACCGTCTTCAGAAGCTCAGCTGTTGCACTCTCCTGAATGAGCGGGATGCGAAAAAAATGAATAACTTCAGCTGCAGGCTTCTCAACCAAGCTTGACTGCTCATCATCTACCAAGCTGCTCACACCACCAGAAACCACAGCTCTGGGCTTTTCTTGAGCACGACACCTCAAAGAAACACCTCTCCTATTACCAAAACTGGGAGCTGAACTTCTCCCTTGAAGCGAGCCCCAAAGCACCTGGCTTCTTCCCTTAACCGAGTTCCTCTGCAAAAAAAGGCTCTGCCTATTCGTGCCCTGCCAAATAAAACCAAGCGACATACAGCTTTCGATTTTGATCGACATTTTCTACCAAAATGCTACAATTTTTCAAAGCAATAATAAAAAAACAAAGAAAAAAATGGTAACGAAGAATACTTACTCGTAAGAACTCGGCGGCGGCTGTTTCCCGAATACCGGCCATAATCTCAACCTTGAAGAAACTAGAGATTAAATTTTAATTATATATAATAAATTCTTGTTAAATAATTAAACGTCTTTCAATTTTAGTTAAACTTCGTTGAGATGATCATTCAATTCTATTACAATTCAAATTATGAATCGGCCCTAAACGGAAAAGGATTCTCATCGGATGGACGGTCCTGATCACTATATTCTTAAAATCCTCAGAAAAAAAAAATCCTGCGATGGAGGCCAAACTAATTTATATATTTTATTTATTTTTAATGGAATAATTATTTCTTTTATTTGTTGCCATAATTGATAATCTTTATGAAACCTAATATTTATGAAATTAGAGATTAAATTTTAATTATATATAATAAATTCTTATTAAATAATTAAACGTCTTTCAATTTTAGTTAAACTTCGTTGAGATGATCATTCAATTATATTATGATTCAAATTATGAACCGACCCTAAACGAAAAAAGATTCTTATCAGATGGACGGTCCTGATCACTATATTCTTAAAATCCTTATAAGAAAAAAAATCCTGTAATGGAGGCCAAACTAATTTATATATTTTATTTATTTTTAATGGAATAATTATTTTTTTTTATTGCAAGACTGTATCTTATAACAAAGTTCGTCAAAAATGGTGATAATTCTGGAACCATCCTGACCATGTCACGTTTCAGAACTCTCTAGACTCTCCTCTCTTTTTCTCTCTCCTCTGCCTCTCTCTCTCCGCAATTCGAAAAAGCCTCTGCATTCACTGTTCTGTTTCGCGCTTGCTTGTTCAATAGCATTAAACGCCCATTGCAATCGGGTCAGGAAGTGGCCATGGAAGACGACTTTGATTTCTCAGCTGCCACCAACAGCCTCAACGACCCCGGTGACTTGGACCTTCCCGACGCCGAGGACGACGCAACTAGCCCAACTCTCAAGGTTGGTGATGAGAAGGAGATCGGGAAGAACGGCCTCAAGAAGAAGCTCCTTAAAGAGGGTGAAGGCTGGGACACTCCCGGCTCCGGCGACGAAGTTGAAGGTATAATTATATATATATATATACACTATACTTATACACACGCGCATACATACATATATGTATATGTGTGTTGTTTGATGGTGAGCGTTGGTACTATTTGGCTGGTGGTAATTTTGCAGTGCATTACACTGGGACTCTGCTGGACGGAACCAAATTCGATTCAAGCCGTGACCGTGGGACCCCTTTCAAGTTCAATCTCGGACAAGGTGATTGATTCATTTCCACTTTATCATTGTTTTCAATTGTGTTTATATATGTAAAGGGCGACCATAAGCCAACAAGGCTCTCACTTTGTGAGGGGTGGGGAACATTTATCGCAGCCTTACTCTTGCTTTGAAATGAGGCTGTTTTTATGACTCGAATTCGTGATCTTTCGGTCCCAATGGAGCAATTCTTGATTCGAGGGGATAACATTTTGTTAAATTTTCCTCTTACTGAGCCGTATTTTGGGTTATGATTCAATTGGTTAATTTCAGGACAAGTGATTAAGGGATGGGATGAAGGAATCAAAACCATGAAGAAGGGCGAAAATGCGGTTTTCACCAATACCATTATGCTTGAAGCGAAATCCATCAACAGTACAAGAATGTGCACGCTGCATCAACAGTACAAGAATCCATCACCAATACCATTATCGTATAGACTAGAGAGAGTGGCTAAAAAGTTGGAGCACCTTATATGCACGCTGCATCTCCCCTTCGGTTTCATATTCAACAAAAGCATATCCGCGCGAAGCACCAGTTACTGGAAAAATTGCACCAATCAAATTACAAAGATGGACTCTCATAGCATTACAGTGTCAAAATAGAAACATAAAATTCTGCAAGCCAGTATGCAGACTATATTACTATTCAAGAGCATTGTAGTTGTAATGTTGTGAAATTTTGTACGGAGCTCGAATTCAAAGCAAAATTAAGAAGCTCACCAATGTGCCTGACCAAGCGCAAGCTTTTGACCCGACCGTACTTGCTCATAGCCTGAAAACCCAAGTTCAAAATTCGTTTTTAGACCAAGAACTTCCACTTAATTGGGTTTCTACCGATCACAGTTGAACAACTTTCTTCCTGTTTCTTTCTTTTCTCAATTTTCTGGGCAACCAAACAGAAAGTGAGAGAGAGCGAGAGAGATGAACCTTGCGAAGAGTGCGTTCGGTAGTGAGATGAGAAAGGTGACCAACGAAGAGAGTGCAATAAGGATCGCCGAGGAGCTTGGGGTCGCCCAGGGGGTCCTCTGCAAAAGAAAAAGAGTTACAGGGCCAAAGTATAAATAAGAAGAAGCAAAGGGTAGGGATATAAGAGAAAAAAGGAAAAAAAGGAGGAGAAGAGAGAGAGTGTGTGGTTACAGAGGCCAGCGGAGGAGCAGAGGAAGGCTCGGTAGACGGCGTTGTCGTGAGGGAGAGTGTCGGTGCCGTCTATGCTTCCCGCCTGAATCGGATGATACGCCTCCGAGTAGAACACCGCGTTTAAGTTTCCGTTCACGTTTCGTCCGCCCCCACTCATCGTCGCATAATCTCTCTCTGTCTTCAGAAGCAATGCAAATTCATGGACAGAACAGGTGGGCTTTATAGAGGTATTTTCTGGGCCCATTTTGTTTCCGGCCCACGTTTTTATTTGCAACGCATTGACTCAAACGGGCCAAAAAAATATGATGCTCAGCCCATGCTTTCTCGGTTTTGAACCGAGGGAGCATATCGACTGAAAAAAGTATGTGGGTTTTCAAATGATTCCAACAACATTTGGAATCGAATTCATAACAACTGAAATCCTCAATCCGGGTTTGAACTCCCATGAATGTATTTCGTTATCGAAAGTACGATGTTGTGTAGTTCTGGGACTGTTTAACAAGCGGGATTAGTCTGTCATCAATGTAAGATGGTGGCTCTTATATCAGCGTCAACAAACTGTTTATGCAGCAACGCCAACACCCTCTCGCTTCTTCCTCTAGAGCTTGGTCATGTAAAACTCAGGCTCCTTACCTTCCAAGATGTGCCTGACAGATTAGTTTACGAAACAAAATAAGATGATGCAGAAAACAAATACAATCGAATGTATTAAAACGAGTTATTAAACTCAGCCATCAGCTCTGCCCTGCCACATTCGCAAGGACGGGAAGATATATGCAAAGCCAAAAATCACTCACCCCCAAACTGTCCTTCAATCTGGGAGTTTAGCGTGCAAACTTGCTGATGCTTCTCAAGCTTTCCGGCGGCATTACTCTTCTTTGCTTCCTCCGTAGTTCCTTCTCCTTCCTGCTTGTACATATAAAGATAGAACTAGTTAGTGTGATGATGAAATGAAATTGTCATTCACCTCATGATAAAAAAACATAACACAATCCATTGATCATGGTATTGAGCTTAAAAATTCTCATTTCCTCCATCTAAATTTTGTATATTAAGCATCGTGAAAGAAACTAGGCAATGGGAAATCCAGGAATATCAAATGCATTATACAGCACATGAGACGGAGAAACAGCCTCTTTGCTAAGCAAGGCTGCGTACAATAGACGTTCTTCCCCCAACTCTCGCAACCCGGGAGCCTTGTTGACTTGGGATCGCCCATTCTTTTTTTATAAAGCACATGAGGCAGTGATGATTAGAAGATTATGGCAAGTAGAGGAGGGTTAACTAACCACTGGACGAAACATAAATGAGTAATAAAACCCGTTTAGATTCATTCAAGTAAAAAACAACAAATAAAATACAGTGCATGATTCATCGTGGCAGCCAGGGCATCTCACCTGTGCACTCTCCGTCATTCCATACCAAGCCTCCAAACTTGGGAATTGCTCGCCAAGACCTGAATTCACAAAAGGTGTGTGAATTCACAAAAAGCCTGCCTATGGGGTATCCTTCTTAGCAACAGCAGACTTCTTCTTTCTGCCAATTTCAACTCCATAATGCTGGAGGTACCATTGCTTAAATGGAGCTGCATCCACCTGGACAATGGTGCTTTTCACCCGAGTTTGTGTTCTAACAAGCTCATTGTTTAAGGCATTGTATACAACATCCAGGAGACGGGTTTTTGAGAAAAGGTCCTTTTGACAATAAAGCCACAATGTGAGTCCTGTGCCCATATGCTTACTTGTCGATTGCTTATTTTATTGAGAGTATTCAAATTTATTCACAAGATGAAAACTTAACAGCTGTAATTTTGTAGATGGATTTGGCGAGGCGGGAAGGCCAGCTATAGGGGATGAAGGCGCTGTGCCACCAAATGCGACCCTTGAGATAGCGCTCAAGTTGGTATCGTGGAAGACGGTTTCTGATGTTACCAAAGATAACAAGGTCCTCAAAAAGTGAGAGAGTACAACAAGAAGGACGCGCAGTTCTACGGCAACATATTTGCAAAAATGAACAACAGGAGCTGGTGCCGATGACCATCGACAGTAAGGCTTGATTGAGGTTGTCCTGTAATTGAAACAAAATTTGAGGTTGTGTGCATTTTTGAACAAGATTAGTAATGCAAAACCTGGGATCTGTCAAAATGTTTGTGGCTAAATGTGCTTCTGACAGTTAAAAGTGCTCGTAAATAAAAGTTCTTTTGCACCATATAAGCGTATTTGAGAAGTGTTTGCTTCCATTGCTTTTCAAGGTGTGTTCGACTTTCAAGAAACACCCTTCCTAAAGACGGCAGAAGCACTTGTGAGCCTCCAAGTGGTTGCTACAAAATCAATTCCAAACGATCTCTTACCAAGTAGTACAATATAATATGACCATAGAAGAGTTCTGAACGTGAACACAAAAGAAAAAAAAAGAAAAAAAAAAAAAAAAAAAAAGAATAAAAAGAACACCCGTTGCCTGAGTGAGAGGTATGGGGATGAAGCTGCATGATCATTTTTCAAGTAGAATGGGATTTAAACTTACCCTGTTGCATAAGTATACTACACCATTTTACTATTGTAGTATAGAGTCACTTACACTTTTGAAATGTCATTGAATTTATAAACATTTTTTCAATTCTCGTATTGTCATACTAATTTTTCAAAATTATTATTCGTCATCTCATCCATGTTTTGTTTTAAGTTTACATACTAAATTTTTGAAATTATTATCATTCGTCATCTCATCCTTGTAGTTATCTTATCCATATTTTGTTAAGTTTTTCAAGTCATGTGACTTGCACATAATTTGCGTATAGAGGTTTTTTTTTAACATTTTAATATAAAGAAATTATTTTACTACATCATAAATTAGAGGGTTTTCAGTGATCATATTTTGAATCTACACTTCGGAATAAAGAGAAGTGAGTGCAAGTTGTTTGTTTTTTATGAATGGGAAACTCTTAGATCATCGTATACCACATCAATCAATTTTTCTTTGTTTGTATTTTTTGAGAAAACCTAGAATTTTTATTGTCGAAGACAACTTATTAGAAGGAGAGTGAGGTGTTGAAACCATCGAAATAACCTTGAACACAGGTAATGTGCAATTTATTTTGCATGGAAAATTAAACAGAAGTATGGTAAGAACAAATTAATGATTTAAAAAAATTAGCATAAATTGCTCAAATTTTAATTCATATGACATTGAAAATGTAAGTTGACATGACATTTGGAAAATTCCCCTTCTTCAAAAATATGAAAAACAAACCAAATAGAACATAAATGTAGAAAAAGGTATGTAGGCTAAAAATTATATTTGTTATTGATACATGAATGTGGAAAAATGGAAGAGAATGCAAATGGAAGAGAATGCTTATGGAAGAGAATGCAAATGGAAGAGAATGCTTAATTTTTCATTATCTTTCTCTACAAGATTACAAGGATATATATACATGATACAAATGTGTAGGTAGGACAAGGTAGCCGTCCTAGTGTGTAGGTAGGACAAGGTAGGACGGCTGTAGAGGACAAGGTAGGACGGCTGTAGGACGGCTTGACGGCTGTAGGACGGCTAGTGTGTAGGTAGGACAAGGTAGGACAAGGTAGGACGACTGTAGGACGGCTTATTCTTCCAATAATAATATTATATACAATTACACAAGGACTCCAACCATATTCCTTATTTGTCTAACACTCCCCCTCAAGTTGGAGAGTGGATGTCAAGAACTCCCAACTTGCGTAACATACCCGAAAACTTTTCTTTCCCAAGAGGTTTGGTAAACAAGTCTGCCAACTGTTGTGCCGTACCCACATGCTTGGTCTCTATTGTGCCATCTACAATCTTATCTCGTATAAAGTGACAATCCATCTCAATGTGACGAGTTCGTTCATGAAAAACAGGATTGGCAGCTATATGTAACGCTGCTTGATTATCACAAAATAAAATGGAAGGACCATCCAAAGGAATGTTCAAATCCTTCAACAAAAAACGAAGCCAAACTATCTCGCAACAAGCACCTGCCATGGCCCTATATTCCGCCTCTGCTGAAGAGAGCGAAACGGTTTTCTGTCGTTTCGTCCGCCAAGAAATCAAAGAACCGCCCAAGAATACACAATACCCAGTAGTCGAACGGCGAGTGATAGGGCAACCTGCCCAATCAGAATCACAAAACACAGTTAACTTGGTCTGGTTGTCAGAACGAAATAATAAACCTTGACCTGGAGTAGCCTTCAAATAACGAACAATACGAAACGCAGCATCCATATGAGATATCCTTGGCTCGTGCATAAAACGGCTTAGAACATGCACAGAATAGGTGATATCCGGCCGAGTGATAGTGAGATATATTAACCGACCTACTAATCGTCAATACTTTTCAGGATCCTTGAGAAGTTCTCCTTTATCAGATAATTTTGTGTCATCCATAGGAAAAGCAATGGGTCGTGCTCCCAAAAAACCATAGTCATTGAGAATCTCTAATGCATACTTGCGTTGAGAAATATAAATCCCTTGTTTGGAACGAGAAACCTCAATACCCAAAAAATATTTTAAATCACCAAGGTCTTTTATCCGAAAATGATCACGGAGAAAAGACTTCAGAGAATTAATGGCACTAGCATCATTGCCTGTAATCACAATATCATCCACATAAATGAGCAAAGCTGTGAAAGAAATACCAGACTTTTTAGTGAACAATGAATAGTCAGCTTTGGATTGTTGAAAACCGGCAGAAATGATGGCACTAGTGAATTTGGCAAACCATTGGCGAGAAGCCTGCTTAAGACCATAAAGTGACTTGTGAAGGCGACACACAAGATTCTCCCCCTGTCGCCGAAGACCAGGAGGAGGAGACATATAGATTTCTTCATGTAAGTCACCATGTAAGAAAGCATTATTAACATCAAGCTGATGAAGAGACCAAGACTGACTAGCAGCAAGAGCAAGAAGACAACGCACCGTAATCATCTTAGCAGTAGGAGAAAAAGTGTCATGATAATCAATACCTTCAACCTGAGTGAAGCCTTTAGCAACCAAACGAGCTTTGTAGCGGTCAATAGAGCCGTCGGAATTGTGCTTGAGTTTGTACACCCACTTACAACCAATGGGAATTTTGCCAGGGGGCAAGGAAGTTAAAGTCCAAGTACCATTAGCATGTAAAGCTTGAAGCTCCTCAGTCATAGCACGTTGCCAATTGGGGTCAGTGGCAGCCTCGGCAAAGGAGGAAGGCTCCACAGTCCGACTGACAGAGTTAATGTAAGAAAAATGCCTGGGAGAGTAACGGTGATAAGAGAGAAAATTACAAAGTGGATATCGCGTACCTTGTGTAGAACCGGGTTGCGAAGTCGAAGATGGGTGGGATGGAAGAATCACCTGCGAGCAAACGTAGTCTTTTAAATAGGATGGAGGTTTATGGGCACGGGAAGAGGTGCGGGGAAGGGGAGGATTGGTAGGTAGTGGGGGGGTAGGGATGTCTGTGGGTAAAAGGGTGAAAGGTAAGGAAGTAGCGGGGGGGGGGGGGGGAAGAAGGGGATGCCGAGAGGGCAGGGGCATGGGGAGGGACGGGTAATGGGGCAGCAAGGGAATCTGTGGGAGGCGTGGAAGGGGAGGAAGGTGGAGGAGGGTGAGGCGTCGGGGCAGGAAGGGGTGGGTTATATGTAAAGTCCAGAGGGGGTGGGATGGGTAGGGTAGGCGAAGAGGATGGGATAGGAGGGTGAGAAACGGCATAAGGGAAAGTACTTTCGTGAAAGATGACGTCTCGACTAGTGAAAATGCGGTGATTGTCGAGATCGTAAAGGGTATAGGCCTTTTGTCCATGAGGATAACCGAGAAAAATGCAACGATGAACCCAAGGGGAAAATTTGGTGGTGGGAGTGACAGAGGTGGCATATGCCAGACAACCAAAGACGCGGAAGTGGTCATAAGATGGGGTTTTCGAAAAAAGAACCTCAAATGGGGATTTATGATGGAGAAGACGGGTAGGGAGACGATTGATGAGATAAGTAGTGGTAAGAACACATTCCCCCCAAAACTTGATAGGAAGATGGGATTGAAAACGAAGGGCGCGAGCGGTTTCAAGAAGATGACGATGTTTTCTTTCAACAACGCCATTTTGTTGGGGGGTATAAACACAAGAAGTTTGTAAAAGCACCCCATGATCAGAGAAAAAACTACGAAGAGATAAAAATTCACCACCATTGTCAGTACGAATGCATTGGATGGTAGTGCGAAATTGGGTAGTGACATAAGCAAAAAAATCCTTAATTAATTGTTGAGTGTCGGATTTATGTTTCATGAGGAAGACCCACGTAAAGCGAGAAAAATCATCCACAATGGTTAAGAAATAATTAGCACCAGAAAGAGAAGATTGACGATTCGGGCCCCAAATATCACAATGAATTAAAGCAAAAGGGAAAGTTGATGAAATTGAACTCAAAAGAAAAGGTTGACGAGTTTGTTTTGCCAACGGACAAACATCACAAATATGACTAGAATCAAAAGTGCAATTAAGAGAGCTAGATGCTAAAGCTTGCAAACGAGTGGAGGAGGGGTGACCAAGACGCCTATGCCAGAGGGAGGAGGGGATGGTAATGATGTTGCAGAGAGGTTGACGGGTGGGGAGAGAAGAGGTAAGGGCCACAAGGTAATACAGATCGCCACGTCGCTTACCCACACCAATCATCGCCTTCGAAACCAAGTCCTGCAAAACACACCAAGAAGGAAAGAAGGTTATGGAACACGATAATCCATCTGTAAGTTTACCAACCGATAAAAGGTCCACTCGGAAATTAGGGACACATAAAACATCCTTCAAAGTAACTGAGGAATTTAAAGGAAGAGTGTCGGTAAAAGTAATG
Organism: Pyrus communis; assembly: GCF_041283825.1. Lineage (NCBI taxonomy): Eukaryota > Viridiplantae > Streptophyta > Magnoliopsida > Rosales > Rosaceae > Pyrus > Pyrus communis. The sequence continues at coordinate 1,719,478 of NC_142568.1, forward strand.
GGAGCGGAAGCACCACTAGGCAAAGAAACAGGCGGCAAATGTGAAGGAGAACGATTAACCAAACATGAAGCGGAAGAAGTAATATGATCCGTAGCACCACTGTCAAGAATCCATTGACCATGACGAGAGGTGACAGGTAACAAACCTTGGGCAAAATCAGTAGTGAGCACGGCATTGGCCTGAGGAGGGGTGGTGGTGTCACGTAGAGCAGCTAGAACACGGGAGTGCTGCTCGGCAGAGAGGTCAGGCATGGCAAGCTGCAAGTCATGCAAAGTGGGCTGGGTCCCGTGCACTTGGTGGATCGTTGAAGTAGAAGAGGAGGCGGGGGCCTGGGTGCCTTGCACGTGATGGGCCTGGGTGAAATTATGGGGCCGGGAAGCAGAAAACCGTGGCTGCCGAGGAGGACTGGAAGGTGCATAGCTGCGGGAAGAACTGGAAGCAGTGGCACGACGCGGTGGTCGCCACGGTTGGCCATGGAGGGGATGGCCAACGGGATAGCCATGAAGTTGATGGCAGGTGTCTCGGGTATGATAATCAAAATTGCAGTAGGTGCAGTGGAGGGGAGGACGAGCAGAGGAGGGACGGGACGGGCCACGAACAGCCATGGGAACGGCAGAGAAAGCTGCCAAAAAAAAAAATTAGGGCTAGGGTTATAAACCTGCTCTGTATACCATGTAGAAAAAGGTATGTAGGCTAAAAATTATATTTGTTATTGATACATGAATGTGGAAAAATGGAAGAGAATGCAAATGGAAGAGAATGCTTATGGAAGAGAATGCAAATGGAAGAGAATGCTTAATTTTTCATTATCTTTCTCTACAAGATTACAAGGATATATATACATGATACAAATGTGTAGGTAGGACAAGGTAGCCGTCCTAGTGTGTAGGTAGGACAAGGTAGGACGGCTGTAGAGGACAAGGTAGGACGGCTGTAGGACGGCTAGTGTGTAGGTAGGACAAGGTAGGACGGCTTGACTGCTGTAGGACGGCTTGACGGCTGTAGGACGGCTTGACGGTTGTAGGACGGCTTATTCTTCCAATAATAATATTATATACAATTACACAAGGACTCCAACCATATTCCTTATTTGTCTAACAATAAATTGGTTTATTTCGGTATTTAAATTGTTTGACCTTCAAACCAAACCGATCAAATCGATTCATATGGATGAAAACATTTACCCTGCTCGTGAAATGTTAACTTAAAGGTACTGTATCGTTAAAAGTATATACCACTTTCTACTTTTGTGTGTGTTTCAAAATAATCAGCGACTTGAATTTCCATACAATCCATGAGCTCTTGTTCTAAATTTGAATGCACACAGTTCTACATAGCATGATCCCTACATTTCTAAATGTGAATAAGCAAAACGTGATACATATTGACACCATCAACCGACGATGGTGGAAGAAGTTGTGAGGGAATTTGTGAAGGAGAAAGTCAAGCAAATTGGACATTCTTTTTGCTTGTGTTTACGACTAGCTCGTGAGTATATTGTGACTTTCGAGTTCCCGACAGTTCTTACGAAATCATGAGTGACTGCTCTCCTTGGTCTTTCCATAACCCCTTCCTGCCACCAGTTGAAAATCTTAATAGCGATGATGGCTGGTGGACCTCTCACGTTGACAGGACTTGTGCCTCTTGTGAGCACGCTCATCCCTATCCCTCGAGCTCCTTTTGTGAGAATGCTCGTCCCTATTCCTAGAGATCATCCTGTGAGAGCACTCATCCCTATCCCTAGAGCTCCTGTGAGTGCGTTATGCCCTGTCGACCAAGCTCCTGTTGTGATAGTGTTCTTACGTCTCAGTTGAGTTCCTTACAGAACTGTCTTCTGGGTCAATAGATCTTTTGTAAAACCTTTCTTCGTTCTCCACAGGACTACTTTTGCACATGTTCGCTTCCCTGTCCGTGGACCTTTTAAGGGTACTTTCTTCTCTATCCATGGAGCTCCTTTTCCTTCTAGGTGGAGACGGGACCTACAAACACAAGCGAGAAACAAAGACTCCGTGATAGAAGTTCCATGAGGAGAGATCTGATAATGCTCAAAAGCTAAACGATCTAAACTGCTTTGAGCAACTGCTACTGGCTATAGGCTGCAGAAATCAGGGAGGAAAATACATGGCTATGGGACCAAAAGAAGAAAAATACCTGGTACATGGCTAATGGGACCAAATTAGAAGAAAAATACCTGAAAACCCAAACCTTAGATTTTTTTTTTTTTTTTTTTTTTTGCCAAACGATAAATTTTGTTAGATTAACCATGGATTCAAATATCGTCATGCAAACAATCATATGTATTCATCAAGAACTAAATTTCTTTTGTTTATCAATCATGGCCTCATCTCCACCTTTCAAAGAAATAAAAATGTTCTTTTTTTCTATTCATTTTTTTTTGCAATTAAATTTTTTTAACGTACAATTTTGATGATTTTTAACTAAAGGTAAAGGTTTCCCAAACACCAGCCATAACCTTGACCTTGAAGAAACTAAAAGCAAACAAAAATATCAAAAAAATTAATTTCCAGAAAAATTGATGCTTTACATTGAAACAAACACAGAAGCAGAGTTAAAAACCCACATCACCTTCAATTTGATTACTAATCAGCGGGGTGTGGAAGTCGACAAGTATCCGACGAGCGAGAGAGGTGGCAGTTTGGTAATTACTGGACAGCCATGACGGCGACGCGTGAAGAAGTAGGGTTTTGGCCGAGACCGAACGAAAAAACTAGTGGAAAGTTTTCGGTCTCAACCAAAACCCTACTTCTTCACGCGTCGCCGTCATGGCTGTTCAGTAATTAACAGACTGCCACCTCTCTCGCTCGTCGGATACTTGTCAACTTCCACACCCGACTGATTAGTAATCGAATTGAAGGTGAGGTGGGTTTTTTACTCTGCTCCTGTGTTTATTTCAATGTAAAGCAACAATTTTTCTGGAAATTAATTTTTTGAATTTTTTTTGTTTGTTTTTAGTTTCTTCAAGATCGAGGTTATGGCAGGTGTTTGGGAAACAACAGCTGCCGCTGAGTTCTTACAACTAAGTCGACTGGTTATATACTTTCTGTTTGTCTTCAAAACCTAACAAATCAAGGAAAGCAAAGTTAAAGTAGGGTGAAGCATCATATGAAGGAGACGACGGTAGTCATCCATTATTTGATAATCACAACCTTTACCTTTTGTTAAAAATTATCAAAATTGTATGTTAAAAAATTCAATTGCAAAAAAAAAAAAAAAAAAAAAAAAAAAACATTTTTTATTTCTTGGAGAAGCAAAGTTAAATGAGGGTGGAGCATCACATGAAGGAGACGACGGCAGTCATCCATCATCTGATAATCACAACCTTTACCTTTTATTAAAAATCATCAAAATTGTATGTTAAAAAAAATTCAATTGGAAAAAAAAAAAAAAAAAAAAAAAAAACATTTTTATTTCTTGGGGAGGTGGAGATGAGGCTGTGATTGATAAACAAAAGAAATTCAATTCTTGATGAATACATATGATTGTTTGCATGATGGCGTTCAAATTCATGACTAATCTAACAAAATCTATCATTTGACAAAAAAAAAATCGAAGGTTTGGATTTTCAGGGTTGGATTGCTTTTAATTTGGAGGGTATTAAAGTCTATTGAAGTGTGATTTTGATCATATTTGAAAGTTTTTCTAAAAACTGATATTTATAAAATTAGAGTCTTAATTTTGGTTATTTATGATAAAAACTCTTATTTAACTTGACTTGGTAAATACAAGAACACAATGGTAGTGACAATTGTGGTTGTGGTGGTAGTGGGGGTGGCGGCTTCGATGATAGTGGCAGTTGTAGTGGTAATGGTGGCAGGTATGGTTGCGGCGGTGGTTGTAGTGGTAATTGACACACCCCGATCCGGGATGTCTACTTGGACTCCGAATCAAGTTGTGTTGGCCGACACCATGCAGATGACGAAGCCATAAAGTGTAGTGATGTGGAAAATGTGAGTAAATTTAAATCTAAATGTGCCTAAATGTATAAGTGCGCTTGTGAGCGAGAATGAATCCAATTCACACGTAATGTCAAGCGTAAGAAAAGTATAGCAAAGGTAGGATAAGAATTATACCGTCGAAGGTAATCACCTATACCAAGTTTGCCAAGAATCCTCGTCGACACGAAAGCTCAGCTACTAAAACCTAGAGGGACAAAAAATAAGGGTGAGTGGGCCTAAAAATAAAGCTTTGTAAAAACCCTTTCGAAAACATAATAACCCATCGCCGTAAAACAAGTATAGTTTCCAAAATATACATACTATGTATAGTATGTAAGTACTTGTTGTAGTCTGCAATATCGCAAGAATTCAATACGTCACAAAATTTTTAAATAGGCATATAACTTCCAGTAATCGTAATATCTCGTAGAAATAAACATATCACATCGAGTGCTCATTGATATATGCTAACATACGGTTCATGCAGAGGTATTCTAAAATGAACATGACTCGGTGTAATAATAATTTACGCTCTAGTATTACAATCATGTGAAGACTGGCGCTATGCGCATCATATATGAGTCCTAATTGCCTATAGCAATCTAGGACAGGACTGGCACATGCAATGGATCCAAAGTGAGCGTACGGTGCGATGTGAACATACACGTGAAAAACTGGTCTTAGCCCGGACGAGTATTAATACCAGTGCAGCACACGATGAGCAGATAACGCAAATATAGGGAATAAACTATTGGGGATAAAATAATCTTTCAAGAGATCTTTACCTCGTCTTTCCCTCTTTTTATCCAAGTTTGCAGCACGTCTGGGTTTGGATATCTGACCCACAACTTCCATGACAAAACGGGAATATAAGGCTCTTTGCCTTCTATGTTCATCATCTTCATCCTCTTCCATTGCGAAAGCCTCATCTCCACTTTCCTCGAAATTGAACAATTCTTCCTGTTGTGCCAACAATCTTTTCTGTTGCTCATCGATTTCATGCAATCTCCTTGAAGAAGACATTGTAAGAACTTAAGATTTAAAAACGATGAAGAGGGATTCTGAGCTAAAAAAGAAGGATTGAGTTTGGTGTATGAATGAGGATGGATGTAGGGTTTATATGGACAAAAAATGAAAGGATGCGGTTCTGGACAATGCCACGTGGCACTGTGTGATTGGTTGAAAATCTTATCGAAATCTTGGCTAAATTATTGTAAACAGATAGTGATACGTGACGCGTTAGGATTGGTTGAAAATCTTATAAAAAATCTATCCACAAAATAGTACATTCGAATAATGACATGTGGCATGACAAGATTGGTTGAAAATCTGATTGAAATCTTGGTTAAATTATTGTAAACAGATAGTGACACGTGGCGTGTCAGGATTGGTTGAAAATCTTATCGGAAATCTATCTACAAAATAGTATATTTGGATAATGACACGTGTCGTGACAAGATTGGTTGAAAATCCTATCCAAAATTAAAACTAAATTTTTTATTTATTATTTTATAAAAAAATTAATAATATTTTAAATGGGTTGGGTGCCAGTACAATTTGTAGGGATGGAGATGCATTTGTACCAGCGCATTTTTTAGACTTTGTGCCAACACATTTTTTAGGGTTGGAGATGCATTTGGCCAATTACTGTTCATTGGGGTAAATCACTATTCATTTAAGTGGATTAAATGGGCTGGGTGCTAGCGCATTTTTAGTGGTGGAGTTGCTATAAAGGTGAGGGAATCTGAGAGCGTATGGGAGAAGAAGTGACACGGGGACAAAGGAGATAAGAGACTCACGTGGGGGGGGGGGGGGTCCCACCATGCAGAAGTAGTTTATCTAGAATAATGAATTTACCAGAATGGCCTTGAACATCGTGAGTTCGTAAAATTTTAACCATAATTCCAGTTTTGATTCCGCTTGCGTCTACACGTTCGTACTATTAAGTACTTCGAGAATACAATAAAATAGTAACTCGTACGCATCACGAAAAGACAATTAATGAAAGTTAACAATCTCGCCTCCAGGAGCATTGTAGTCAATTCACTCTTTTTAAATTAATAAAATCATAAAATTAGGGACAGATTGTCACAGTAATGGCGGCATGTATGCACGATTGTGGCGTAGTGGTAATGGCAACAATGGTGGTGGTAGTGGCTATGATAGTGTAGAAGGAGCATTTGTAATGGTAGGTGGTGGTGGTTGCTCTCCATAGATAAATTGTGTCAAGACGGATGCATTCTGTAATTGTTTTAAATTAATGATTGAATTAAAAAATATTTCATCAAAGGGCTTAACTCCACTTTTTATTAAGACAACTTTAAAAGCAACATACATGCTACTTTTAAAAGTTGTTTAAAGGTCATTGATTTTAAAATAAGCCGAATATTTATTTTATTAAACATTTATTTTATTATTTAATTTTAAAATGGATTAGTTTTTTGTGAAAACAAGCAATACCAAACTAGGACTTAGTAGATTAAATTATCAAATGTTAGGGAAGGAGAATCGATGGAGATCAAACTCACACTAGAATGCATATTTTCTACCGCTACAATAAGACGTCATTTACAGAATTATTGTGTTTTTGCACCTTGTTATCTACAAAATTAAATTTCAATTTGAATTAGCAATTAAATTTTCTATCCAAGAATTTTTTTTAAGAAAAATTTTACTACTATTAGGCGCTTGAGGAGAGTTCGAAATTATCACAATAATTTAAAAAATACAAGAATTTTGAACTCGAAACGCATGAATAAAAACCTAACATTCTATCTACTAAAAGACCACATGCTTCCATCCAAGATAATACTTGAGAAAGGTGACGCTCCTGAATTACCATTTAAAGTTTAAACCATAATCCGTACTTTGTCGTAGCCTAGGTGTCGTATCGATGTTGAAGATATATCATGAACATGTTGCAACGTTTTGTCAGGGACAATGACACATATAATATCAATACCATATCGACAGTCTGTTCTTTAACCCACTGCAATTTATTTTGAACTAATCAGCATCAACGCAGATTAAGAGTTTAAGATAGGTCAAGGGTTCAATCCCTTCCTGTGTACCGAAAATATATAAATACATACGAAACAAACACATGTTAAACTCATAAACTTAAAGACGCAGCATACAAAATTGCAAGCATATTCGTACATGAAGTTCGAAATAAGTTCAAGTTTTGACTCCGGTCGTCCTGCTGTCGCGGCTAATGCAACAGATTCCGATCAGTCATCATCGTCGTCATCTGTTCTGCCAAAACGATAAGGAAAACAAAATTCATGTCAGCAACAAAAAGTGAAAGCACCCCACAGCATGCATGATTCAAATCCTCTTCAACAGACAGCTAAAGCTCTCGTTAACATTATAGAAAAAGAATTCATTCAACAGCCAAATCGGATTAACGCTCCTCATGGTGACCGGGTAATTTTTTCGGAAGATACCCCTCGTAGGTTTAAATCCTAAGTTTTTTAACCAAATGGTCTATCTTCTGAATGTCCTATCACCACGAGGACCATTAATCCAATTGTGGATAATTCAAATGATAACCCCAGATCCATCGAATATAGGTCAACAATTGCACACAATTAAGGGAAGCCTGCATCATAACCCTAGTTCCCAAAAATTTCACAATGATAATGAAATAGCAAGGCAAATCAGGGTCATCAACCGAATATATTACACTTTTTTGGCCCTGGTCAGATGATTGAAGCTCAGTAACATTTAAAAACTTAACCACGTATGATATTCATCAGATTCGCATTTTAATTGTCCAACTTATTTTATATACATACAACAGCAAACAAGCCTCATCCCACTAAGTGGGGTTGCTTGTATGGAATCCTAGAACGCCACTGTGCTCGGTTTTGCATCAGATGAAAAAAAGGAACTAACTCATTATACCTCATATTTGTCGATTTCAATAATTAAACCATATAATATCGAGTCCAAAAAGCATATTAGCGAGACATGAAAATCTAAATGCCTATTTCCACAGCCCTCATGCAAGCATACTCTAAAGAAAAACACGACTCCCATGTAACTGGCAAAAAAATAAAATAAAGCAGAACTCTAAAGAAGACTGAAATACTGACCATTCTTGTACGAAAAGGAATACTGTTTTTCAAGAACACCACTCTCTAGCATTCTGGAACATTCGCAACCAGGGACTAGGGCCTTTCTTTTCCACATCCCATTGCTTGGGATACCAGGGTAATTGCCACATTAAGAAGCAACGCTCTGGATGAGGCATCATGGCTAGATGCCTCCCATCTGGAGAACAAATTGCTGCAACCCCCAAGGGAGAGCCATTGACGTTGAAAGGGTAAACTTCTGTCTCATTACCATCATCATCGCAATACCTTACTGGTGCCAACTTTGAGTGAAGCAAACGATCAAGAACACCATCATCGGGGAAATATGCTCTTCCTTCACCATGTGCAGCCCACACACCCAATGTACTGCCCTCCATTCCTTTAAACATTATAGCTGGCGAGTCCTTTATTGCCACACTGGTGAATCGGCATTCAAACCGTCCAGACTCGTTGTGAATGAACCTGGGCTGCGAAGGGTCCCCACCACCACCTAGCACACCACCAACTTGAGGACCCGGGACCCACCCCAAAAGGGCCATAAGCTGACACCCGTTGCAAACTCCAAGACTAAAAGTGTCTGGCCGCTTGTAAAACTCTTGAAATTGATTTAGAAGGGGCTGATTAAATCGAACCGATGCAGACCAACCTTTTGCAGAATCAAGCACATCGGCGTAGCTAAAACCTCCAACAAACGCAATTCCACGGAATTCATGCAATGAAATGGTTCCATTAAGAAGGTCTGACATTGTAACATCCCATGGTTCAAAACCAGAAGCATAAAATGCTGCCGACATTTCTCTGTCCCCATTGCTGCCTTCTTCTCGGATTATAGCCACTTTTGGTTTGCAAGCGACGGTCATATACTTTTTATCTGTGAAAGAAGGAGTGAAAGACAAATCCCATGAAGGCTCATGCCTATCTTTCAACCCTTCTTTTTCTAGATCCACACAAGAAGCCAACCTTTGAAGTCTTTCCAGCTGAAAACTAGTGTCCTCCCACAAGTCCCTTAGAAAAGAAGTACTCTCATTCAAATGTGTAACCCCATCAACCTTTAACTCTACTGAGGGTGTGGCACTTACTTGACCAATAATCTCAGCCAAAATATTGTAACTGCTCAGTTTTTCCAACACCAAATCTAAGTCATTCCGGCTTACCTCAATAACCAGACCAAGTTCTTCAGCAAAAAGCGTTTGGAATAGGCCCTTCCCATGTGAAGTCAAGTCCAAAGTTATGCCACAATTCCCAGAAAATGCCATTTCAAGGGCACAGACCAGTAGCCCACCATCACTAATATCATGACCAGCAGAGATCAATTCGTCAGAAAGAAGGTCCTGAACTCCCTCAAAAACTCGTTTTAGATAAGGAACATCCTCAATGTCAGGGCAGTCATTGCCAACTTGGTCAAAAACCTGAGCAAGAGCAGACCCACCTAACCTCCGCTTTCCCTTTGCCAAATCAATGTGAAGCAGCACACCATCATCCTTGAGCTTTAAATCTGGGGTTACTGTTTTTGTTATGTCAGGACAAGTGCAATAAACACTCATTACAAGATTGCCAGGTGCCTTAACAACCTCGCCTGCAACATGGGCTGCCATGGAAAGACTGTCCTTCCCGCCATCAATTGCAATACCAAGTTCGATCATTGCCTCTGAAAGAGCTGTAGCAGCATCATACATAGCTGCTCCTTCCCCATCAAGCTTGGCTGCATACATCCAATTCCCGCTGGCTTTAACATCAGATAGAGAAGTGACCTTTGCCCAAACAAGATTTGTGAGTGCTTCTCCCACAGCCAATCTTGCCATTGCTTTTGGATCCAGCAAACCTTTGATTGGCTGCTCCCCAATGGCACATGCACCTCCAGTCACATCAGTAAAAGTCTGCGCTATTACTGCAACATCAGAGAGAGGAATTTGCAAGGGCCCAACAGTTTGCTGCTGTGCTACTAGACCTGTAACACACCTGTCTACTTTGGATGTCAAGAAGCGCTTTGAACAAACAGATGGAAGTCTCAACACCCTCTTAAGTGAATCCATCACTGTTATTCCAGGAGCAATATCAAGTGGTTCTCGTGCATCAATCGTCCTGTGGAATTCAAAACTTTTCTGTGGCATATCACCAAGTACTTTCTCAAGCTCCAAATCGACTGCAGGAGGAGGGGGAGGGAGTCCACTAGATTCACATTTTTTAATAGCTAAGCTATCAATTAAAACAGCACGTCCCTCACCATTTATTGTTCCAATAACAGCCATAGAAACCCTTTCTCTTTCACATATTGATTGCAAGAGGTGGCGGCTTTCAGGCTTCACCAAGATTGCATCTTGCTCCTGGTATTCTGCACCCCATATCTCCAAGACAGACATTGTGTGATCACCAACTACAATTGCCCGGATATCAATCTGGCCGCCCTTGGGGTATATAATTTCCTTAACAACATTGCAGTTTCCACCTGCCCCCTGATCATGAATGCTAATGATAGGGTTATTATCCCCCATCTCAATACAGGCACGGACCACACGATAAAGTTTCTGTGCCATCTCTGCATCTCCACGCTGTACGGCATTAAAATCAAGCTCCGCATCATTCTGGCCGCTAACCATGCTCGATGCTGCCCCACCCCCCATTCCAATACGATAAGCAGGGCCTCCAATTTTAACAACCAGCATACCAATGTCAGGCTCACCTTTTGTTATATGGGTGTGATCAATCTGCCCAATGCCTCCACTAAACATGATTGGCTTCAACCATTCTCTCCTGTCTCCACTTGGAAGTCTCATTCCAAATGTTCTAGTGTAGCCCTGAATCAAGGGCTCACCAAATTTGTTCCCGTAGTCTGATGCACCATTGCTAGCATCTATAAGGATCTGCAGAGGTGGAGCCAAATTTGATGGATAAGCAAAAGACGGATCTTCCCAAGGTGCATAAGAGCCCTCCATATTGAGATTCCCAACACAATAACCAGCTGTAGATGCTACAACAAAAGACCCTCTTCCAGTCGCATGGGTATCCCTGATTCGACCTCCTGCGCCTGTCTCCGCACCAGGGTAAGGCGCTACAGCACATGGGAAATTATGGGTCTCAGCAGTAAATAAAATATCAAGGTACCGAGTAGCTATGCTCAATGGACATGTTGAACCTGGCTCAACCGGTCGCATTTGCTTTACAAGAAACCCCTTGATTGCACTTGAGTTATCCTTGAAGCCAATTACAGAATTGTTTGGGTTTGCCTGCAACGTGCTCTTCACAATCTGCATCAGAGTTCTATCCATAGGCTGTCCATCTATAATAATTTTGCCAGTAAAAAACCAGTGCCTACTATGCTCACTGTTGGATTGTGCAATATCAAACAGCTCAACTGTTGTTGGATTCCTCTGGATTTCATCCTTGAATAGCCTAGTGTAGTACTGGAGATCCTGCTCATCAAATGCCAAACCCATTTCCTGATTTATCTCCTCCAATGCCTTCCGACCCCTCTCCATGACATGTACATGACGAACTTCATCCGGAACTACACTCGTTTCAAATGAAACTAGCTTCTGGGCATACACACACTCAGTCATTCGATCATGAACCAGTGCAGCAAACTCATTAATCTGATGATCTTGAAGTGATCCCTTACTAAACAGCAAGTACCTCCTTGACCGTTCCAAACGAGTCACCTCTGTCAACCCACATGCTCGACAAATTGATACAGCATTAGAAGACCAGGCTGTTGTAAATGACAACCTAGGACCAACCTCAACAATAACTGTACTAAGGCCTTCCTGCCTTTTCTTTTCAAGAAAGCTCTCAGTCCCCAAATTCTCGGGCTCATAAGTCTCCTGAAGAAGCCACTTCAAAACCAAAACCTTGTCGCTAGAAAGTGGCGAGTCAAGGCCAATGTTGAAGCACTGCTCAGTTTTCAAACCTACAATCTGATCCGTGATCTTTGTCTGAACCGTCTTCAGAAGCTCAGCTGTTGCACTCTCCTGAATGAGCGGGATGCGAAAAAAATGAATAACTTCAGCTGCAGGCTTCTCAACCAAGCTTGACTGCTCATCATCTACCAAGCTGCTCACACCACCAGAAACCACAGCTCTGGGCTTTTCTTGAGCACGACACCTCAAAGAAACACCTCTCCTATTACCAAAACTGGGAGCTGAACTTCTCCCGTGAAGCGAGCCCCAAAGCACCTGGCTTCTTCCCTTAACCGAGTTCCTCTGCAAAAAAAGGCTCTGCCTATTCGTGCCCTGCCAAATAAAACCAAGCGACATACAGCTTTCGATTTTGATCGACATTTTCTACCAAAATGCTACAATTTTTCAAAGCAATAATAAAAAAAAAAAAAAAAAAAAATGGTAACGAAGAATACTTACTCGTAAGAACTCGGCGGCAGCTGTTTCCCGAATACCGGCCATAACCTGAAGAAACTAAAAACAAACAAAAAAAATCAAATAATTAATTTCCAGAAAAATTGATGCTTTACATTGAAACAAACACAGAAGCAGAGAAAACCCACCTCACCTTCAATTCGATTACTAATTGGGTGTGGAAGTTGACAGTATCCGACGAGCGAGAGAGAGGGCTTTTAATTACTCAACAGCCATGACGGCGGCGCGTGAAGAAGTGGGGTTCTGGCAGAGACAGAACGAAGAACGCAGAGAAAAGTTGTCGGGAGAGGAGGGGAGGCGCGATGGAGATGCTGAAGCACGGTAGTGTATAAATTCTTAGGGTTTAGAGTAATTATGTATCAAATCTTACGGCATTTAGGTCTCATGAATTTTTTTATTTGTTGCCATAATTGATAATCTTTATGAAACCCAATATTTATGAATTTAGATATTAAATTTTAATTATATATAATAAATTCTTGTTAAATAATTAAACGTCTTTCAATTTTAGTTAAACTTCGTTGAGATGATCATTCAATTCTATTACGATTCAAATTATGAACCAGCCTTAAACGGAAAAGGATTCTCATTGGATGGACGGTACTGATCACTATATTCCTAAAATCCTTAGAAAAGAAATCCCGAGGCCAAACTAATTTATATATTTTATTTATTTTTAATGGAATAATTATGTTTTTTATTTGTTGCCATAATTGATAATCTTTATGAAACCTAATATTTATGAAATTAGAGATTAAATTTTAATTATATATAATAAATTATTGTTAAATAATTAAACGTCTTTCAATTTTAGTTAAACTTCGTTGAGATGATCATTCAATTCTATTACGATTCAAATTATGAACCGGCCCTAAACGGAAAATGATTCTTATCGAATGGACGGTCCTGATTGCTATATTCTTAAAATCCTCAGAAAAAAAAAATCATGGGCCAAACTAATTTATATATTTTATTTATTTTTAATGGAATAATTATTTTTTTTATTTGTTGCCATAATTGATAATCTTTATGAAACCTAATATTTATGAAATTAGAGATTAAATTTTAATTATATATAATAAATTCTCGTTAAATAATTAAACGTCTTTCAATTTTAGTTAAATTTCGTTGAGATGATCATTCAATTATATTATGATTCAAATTATGAACTGGCCCTAAACGGAAAAGGATTCTTATCGGATGGACGGTCCTGATCACTATATTCTTAAAATCTTTAGAAAAAAAAAAAAATCCTGTGATGGAGGCCAAACTAATTTATATATTTTATTTATTTTTAATGGAATAATTATTTTTTTTATTGCATGACTGTATCTTATAACAAAGTTCGTCAAAAATGGAGATAATTCTGGAACCATCCTGACCATGTCACGTTTCAGAACTCTCTAGACTCTCCTCTCTTTTTCTCTCTCCTCTGCCTCTCTCTCTATAAATTCCATTGGCAAGCTCTCTCTTTCTCCGCAATTCGAAAAAGCCTCTGCATTCACTGTTCTGTTTCGCTGTTCTGTTTCGCGCTTGCTTGTTCAATAACATTAAACGCCCATCGCAATCGGGTCAGGAAGTTGCCATGGAAGACGACTTTGATTTCTCAGCTGCCACCAACAGCCTCAACGACCCCGGTGACTTGGACCTTCCCGACGCCGAGGACGACGCAACGAGCCCAACTCTCAAGGTTGGTGATGAGAAGGAGATCGGGAAGAATGGCCTCAAGAAGAAGCTCCTTAAGGAGGGTGAAGGCTGGGACACTCCCGGCTCCGGCGACGAAGTTGAAGGTATAATTATAGATATACTATACTTATACACACACGCGTACATACATACACATGTATGTGTGTTGTTTGATGGTGAGCGTTGGTACTAATTGGCTGGTGATAATTTTACAGTGCATTACACTGGGACTCTGCTGGACGGAACGAAATTCGATTCGAGCCGTGACCGTGGGACCCCTTTCAAGTTCAATCTCGGACAAGGTGATTGATTCATTTCCACTTTATCATTGTTTTCAATTGTGTTTATATATGTAAAGGGTGACCATAAGCCAACAAGGCTTTCACTTTGTGAGGGGTGGGGAACATTTATCGCAGCCTTACTCTTGCTTTGAAATGAGGCTGTTTTTATGACTCGAATTCGTGACCTTTCGGTCCCAATGGAGCAATTCTTGATTCGAGAGGATAACATTTTGTTAAATTTTTCCTCTTACTGAGCCGTATTTTGGGTTATGATTCAATTGGTTAATTTCAGGACAAGTGATTAAGGGATGGGATGAAGGAATCAAAACCATGAAGAAGGGCGAAAATGCGGTTTTCACCATACCGCCTGAGTTGGCTTACGGCGAGTCTGGATCCCCTCCAACGATTCCTCCGAATGCCACACTTCAGTTCGATGTGGAGTTGCTTTCCTGGACGAGTGTGAAGGATATTCTCAAGGACGGCGGAGTTATGAAGAAAATTATCATCGAAGGAGAGAAATGGGAGAATCCGAAAGATCTTGACGAAGTGTTTGGTACGTTGTCTATCCGATGACTAAAAATTGATGAATGGCATTGAAACTCATTGGTTTCTTACACAATTTTTTGTTGGCATCTCAGTTAAGTACGAGGCTCGGCTTGAAGATGGGACTCTTGTTTCGAAATCCGATGGGGTCGAGTTTACTGTCCAGGATGGTTTGTTTCATTGCCTTATCTCATATATTTACTTGTGACGCAAAGAATTGGTTTTTTTGGAATAATCTGAGTGTGAATTCTCTTTGATTGCAGGCTATTTCTGCCCCGCCTTGGCAAAAGCTGTGAAAACAATGAAGAAAGGCGAAAAGGTCCTTTTGACTGTAAAGCCACAATGTGAGTCCTGTGCCCATATGATTACTTGTTGATTGCTTATTTTATTGAGAGTATTCAAATTTATTCACAAGATGCAAACTTAACGGCCATAATTTTGTAGATGGATTTGGCGAGGCGGGTAGGCCAGCTACAGGGGATGAAGGCGCAGTGCCGCCAAATGCGACCCTTGAGATAGCACTCGAGTTGGTATCGTGGAAGACGGTTTCTGATGTTACCAAAGATAAGAAGGTCCTGAAAAAGACATTGAAGGAGGGAGAGGGATATGAGCGCCCGAATGATGGGGCGGTAGTTAAAGGTAATACGAGTGATGCATAAAATTTCGTGGGTAATTACATTCTTAATGTTCGTGGATCTTAAGTTCTGTATTTGTTTTGGTCTGGCAGTGAAGCTTGTTGGGAAGTTGCCTGACGGCACGATCTTCACAGAGAAGGGCCATGATGACGAGCCATTCGAGTTCAAGACGGATGAAGGTAATCATGTCCCTTCGACATCGTTTCTCTGAAACTATTGAGTTAAAATTCCAAAACAGGAAAACTTGAGATGTATTGATTGTTCGCAGAGCAAGTAATTGAGGGACTGGATAGAGCTGTGAAGAACATGAAGAAAGGTGAAGTGGCTCTTGTGACCATTCAACCAGAATATGCATTCGGGTCAACCGAATCAGCACAAGATTTGGCTGTTGTTCCTGCAAATTCGACGGTGCATTATGAGGTGGAGCTGGTCTCCTTTGTCAAGGTAAGGATGATATGTCCCCCTCGACGCAGTCGCCGTTCCCCTGTTGTGAATTAAGCCGGACTAACTTAACTTTACCGGTTGCAGGACAAGGAGTCTTGGGACATGAACACACAAGAAAAAATCGAAACCGCTGGGAAGAAGAAGGAAGAAGGGAATGTACTCTTCAAGGCTGGTAAATACGAACGAGCCTCCAAGAGATACGAAAAGGTATATCCAGCAGTCTTGCCTCGTGCTCCTGTGACACCGATTCTACTTAGAAGTTTATAGCAACTTATAAAAACCTCTAATTTTCGGTGACAGGCTGTGAGGTTAATCGAATATGACTCCACTTTCAGCGACGAGGAGAAGCAGCAGGCGAAGGCGCTGAAAATAACGTGCAATCTGAATGATGCTGCGTGCAAGCTGAAACTCAAAGACTACAAGCAGGCTGAGAAGCTCTGCACAAAGGTACAAGGCTCGCCGGTTTCCCAGATCTCCATGCGAGTGCAAGGGTAGTGTAGTTTGTTTCTCTTCTAATGTGTGAGAGCACTGATATGCAGGTTTTGGATTTAGACTGTCGGAATGTGAAGGCTCTGTACAGAAGGGCGCAAGCGTATATCCAACTTGTCGAATTGGACTTAGCAGAGCTGGATATCAAGAAGGCCCTTGAGATAGACCCCGACAACAGGTTTGTTGATGAGTTGTGTCGTTTTTGTTCGTTTTGGACGAGCTTTTGTAGCATTTGTGTGTCGATTAACGTGTTTACGGGAGTGTGGTTGTGTGTTTTCAGGGATGTGAAACTGGAGTACAAGGTATTGAAGCAGAAAGTGAGAGAGTACAACAAGAAGGACGCGCAGTTCTACGGCAATATATTTGCAAAAATGAACAAACAGGAGCCGGTGCCGATGACCATCGACAGCAAGGCTTGATTGAGGTTGTCATGTAATTGAAACAAAATTTGAGGTTGTGTGCTTTTTTGAACAACATTAGTAATGTAAAGCCTCGGATTTGTCAAAATGTTGTGGCTAAATGTGCTTCTGACAGTTGAAAGTGCTTGTGAATAAAAGTGCTTTTGCACAATATAAGCGTATTTGAAAAGTGTTTGCTTCTATTGTTTTTCAAGGTGTGTTCGACTTTCAAGAAATTTTCTAAAGACGGCAGAAGCACTTGTGAGCCGCAAGTGGTTGCTACAAAATCAATTCCAAACGCTACCTTACCAAGTAGTACAATATATTATGATGCAGCGTATCATTTTTCAAGTAGTATACTTCTGAACTGTTATCGAATTTATGAACACTTCTTTAATTCGTCTCATAAGGTAAATTACAAGCGTTCTGTCATACTTACTGTGTTTTGAAATCATTGTTAGTCATCTCATTCGTATTTTATTAAGTTTTTTTATCTAAAACAAATCATATGCTTTGCGTATTTTATTAAGTTTTTTTTATCTAAAACAAATCATATGCTTTGCGCACAATTTGTGTATATAGTTATTTCGAACATTTTAATATAGAGAATTTTATTTTATTATCATAAATTAGAGGGTTTTTAGCGATCATATTTTGAATCTACACTTTGGAATAGAGAGAAATGAGCGCACGTTGTATGTTTTTTATGAATGGTAAACTCTCAGATTGTATACCAAATCAATCAATCTTTTAGTTTTTATTCTTTTTTGTATTTTTTGAGAAAACCTAGAATTTTTATTGTTGAAGACAACTTATTAGAAAGGGAGTGAGGTGTTAAAACGATCGAAATAATCTTGAATACATGTCATATGTAATTTATTTTAGATGGAAAATTAAACCTAGGTGGGGTGAGAACAAATTAACGATTTTAAAAAATTAGCATAAATCGCTTAAATTTTATTACATATGACATTGAAAAATGTAAGTTCACAAGACAATTTGAAAAATTCTCCCCCTTCAAAAATATGAAAAACGAGCCAAACATAACATAAATTGGTATATTTCGGTATTTAAATTGTTTGACATTCTTCAAACCAAACCGATCAAATCGATTCATATGGATGAAAACATTTACCCGCTCGTGAAATGTATGTTTGTATGTATGTTTGTTTGTTTGTTTGTTTTTTTTTTTTTTTTTTTTTTTAACAAACAATATTATCTACATTAAGAATGAGGGATAATGAGCTAGCAATTACGTGGTTCAAATTCACTTTTGACGAAAAACGAATCTAAAACCTCACATATAAATAGACGAATGCCATTGGACCATACTACTAATACCACTAGACACTACTAAGTGGCTGCTCGTTAGGTAATTCTGTATCGTTAAAAGTATATACCAATTTCTACTTTTGTGTGTGTTTCAAAATAATCGGCGACTTGAATTTCCATACATTCCATGAGCTCTTGTTCTGCATTTGAATGCACACAGTTCTACATAGCATGTTCCCTACATTTCTAAATGTGAATAAGCAAAACGTGATACATATTGACACTATCAACCGACGATGGTGGAAGAAGTTGTGAGGGAATTTGTGAAGGAGAAAGTCAAGCAAATTGGACATTCTTTTTGCTTGTGTTTACGACTAGCTCATGAGTATATTGTGACTTACGCGTTCCCGACGGTTCTTACGAAATCATGAGTGACTGCTCTCCTTGGTCTTTCCATAACCCCTTCCTGCCTCCAGCTGAAAATCTTAATAGCGATCACGGCTGGTGGACCTCTCACGGTGACGGGACTTGTGCCGCTTATGAGCACGCTCATCCCTATCCCTCGAGCTCCTTTTGTGAGAATGCTCATCCCTATCCCTAGAGATCCTCCTGTGAGAGCGCTCATCCCTATCCCTAGAGCTCCTGTGAGAGCGTTCTGCTCTGTCAACCGAGCTCCTGTTGTGATAGTGTTCTTCTGTCTCAGTTGAGCTCCTTACAGAACTGTCCTCTGGGTCAATAGATCTTTTGTAAAACCTTTCTTCCTTCTCCACAGGACTGCTTTTGCACATGTTCGCTTCCCTGTCCATGGACCTTTTATGGGTACTTTCTTCTCTATCCATGGAGCTCCTTTTCCTTCTAGGTGGGGAGGGGACCTACAAACACAAACGAGAAACAAAGACTCTGTGATAGAAGTTCCATGAGGAGAGATCTGATAATGCTCAAAAGCCAAACGATCTAAACTGCTTTGAGCAACCGCTACTAGCTATAGGCTGCAGAAATCAGGGAGGAAAATACATGGCTAATGGGACCAAAGAAGAAAAATACCTGATAGGGTGACATGTATCTTCCTTCTGGTGGAGGTGGGATCCCAAGTCTCTCCAGCTCGTCATATGGGATTGGACGCCTGGTTACCAAGATAAATAAAAGGTGAAGAGTCGGTACATCTAATTCACTGCAAGTTTATGAAATATATTACATAATTTAGAAAGTTATGCATACAGGGGAGCTCGAAATGGTTTTTCTCGTCCTCCAAAACGAAGCTGTCCAGATTCCTTCTTACCACAGAAACCACCTCCTGGTAAAACAATAAAATCACATGAACTTGACCCCTATAGGCATATGCAAACTGAAGGTAGAAAAATACGAAAAACTGACCTAATCTTCTTGGAATCCACCCTGGCATCAACTGCTGTCTGTTGTAATCAACAATAACTTTAGAATCATCAATCAAGGAATGGTGAGCTTCCTGAAAACAAGCAACTAATCTAAGCTCATCATAGACATGTTACGACTTATGCAGATCATATTTTCACATCGTCCCCAATTTTCTTTTCCTTGGCTTGCCTCGTCTATCCACAATTAAGACATTAAGCATACCATTATGAAATATAGTATCCAACCACCTACAATTGATATGCACATGTCTTTTCTCACAAAACTAGCAAGCACAGCCAAATCAATTTAATTTTGTGAGAGAAGGACGTGTCTATGAGAACAAACACCAATACCATCATGCTTGAAGCGAAATCCATCAACACTACAAGAATGTAAAATTAGAATTCCCCACCACACAGACATGCAATACATATATGAAAATAAATGAAGAGATTCCATATCGTATAGACTAGAGAGAGTGGCTAAAAAGTTGGAGCACCTTATATGCACGCTGCATCTCCCCTTCGGTTTCATATTCAACAAAAGCATATCCGCGCGAAGCACCAGTTACTGGAAAAATTGCACCAATCAAATTACAAAGATGGACTCTCATAGCATTACAGTGTCAAAATAGAAACATAAAATTCTGCAAGAGCATTGTAGTTGTAATGTTGTGAAATTTTGTACGGAGCTCGAATTCAAAGCAAAATTAAGAAGCTCACCAATGTGCCTGACCAAGCGCAAGCTTTTGACCCGACCGTACTTGCTCATAGCCTGAAAACCCAAGTTCAAAATTTGTTTTTAGACCAAGAACTTCCACTTAATTGGGTTTCTACCGATCACAGTTGAACAACTTTCTTCCTATTTCTTTCTTTTCTCAATTTTCTGGGCAACCAAACAGAAAGTGAGAGAGAGCGAGAGAGATGAACCTTGCGAAGAGTGCGTTCGGTAGTGAGATGAGAAAGGTGACCAACGAAGAGAGTGCAATAAGGATCGCCGAGGAGCTTGGGGTCGCCCAGGGGGTCATCTGCAAAAGAAAAAGAGTTACAGGGCCAAAGTATAAATAAGAAGAAGCAAAGGGTAGGGATATAAGAGAAAAAAGGAAAAAAGGAGGAGAAGAGAGAGTGTGTGTGGTTACAGAGGCCAGCGGAGGAGCAGAGGAAGGCTCGGTAGACGGCGTTGTCGTGAGGGAGAGTGTCGGTGCCGTCTATGCTTCCCGCCTGAATCGGATGATACGCCTCCGAGTAGAACACCGCGTTTAAGTTTCCGTTCACGTTTCGTCCGCCCCCACTCATCGTCGCATAATCTCTCTCTGTCTTCAGAAGCAATGCAAATTCATGGACAGAACAGGTGGGCTTTATAGAGGTATTTTCTGGGCCCATTTTGTTTCCGGCCCACATTTTTATTTGCAACGCATTGACTCAAACGGGCCAAAAAAATATGATGCTCAGCCCATGCTTTCTCGGTTTTGAACCGAGGGAGCATATTGACTGAAAAAATATGTGGGTTTTCAAATGATTCCAACAACATTTGGAATCGAATTCATAACAACTGAAACCCTCAATCGGGGTTTGAACTCCCATGAATGTATTTCGTTATCGAAAGTACGATGTTGTGTAGTTCCGGGACTGTTTAACAAGCGGGATTAGTCTGTCATCAATGTAAAGTGGTGGCTCTTATATCAGCGTCAACAAACTGTTTATGCAGCAACGCCAACACCCTCTCGCTTCTTCCTCTAGAGCTTGGCCATGTAAAACTCAGGCTCCTTACCTTCCAAGATGTGCCTGACAGATTAGTTTACGAAACAAAATAAGATGATGCAGAAAACAAATACAATCGAATGTATTAAAACGAGTTATTAACTCAGCCATCAGCTCTGCCCTGCCACATTCGCATCGACGGGAAGATATATGCAAAGCCAAAAATCACTCACCCCCAAACTGTCCTTCAATCTGGGAGTTTAGCGTGCAAACTTGCTGATGCTTCTCAAGCTTTCCGGCGACATTACTCTTCTTTGCTTCCTCCGTAGTTCCTTCTCCTACCTGCTTGTACATATAAAGATAGAACTAGTTAGTGTGATGATGAAATGAATTAGTCATTCACCCCATGATAAAAAAACATAACACAATCCATTGATCATGGTATTGAGCTTAAAAATTCTCATTTCCTCCATTTAAATTTTGTATATTAAGCATCGTGAAAGAAGCTAGGCAATGGGAAATTCCGGAATTTCAAATGCATTATACAGCACATGAGACGTGAAAACAGCATCTTTGCTAAGCAAGGCTGCGTACAATAGACGTTCTTCCTCCAACTCTCGCAAAGCGGGAAGCCTTGTTAACTTGGGATCTCCCATTCTTTTTTACAAAGCACATGAGGCAGTGATGATTAGAAGATCATGGCAAGTAGAGGAGGGTTAACTAACCACTGAACAAAAGATAAATGAGTAATAAAACTCATTTAGATTCATTCAAGTAAAATACAACAAATAAAATACAGTGCATGATTCATCGTGGCAGCCAGGGCATCTCACCTGTGCACTCTCCATCATTCCATACCAAGCCTCCATACTCGGGGTCCGATGCTCACCTGTGCCTCAAAACCCATTTACAAGATGGCTATTGATTAGCTCTGGTGAAAATCAGGGTCCGATGCTTAACTTTAACATGACTTGAATGGAGAAACCATGGCATTTTAAGTTGAAATTGCACGGCGAACATTAGTAACCGTTCTGCGAAGGATAAACGGAAACCATTTGTATTCCTCTGAGAACACATCTGAAATAAAACAGGAAGTTAATGTCCCCTGGACTAGCTATAGAGAGTGCTGGCATCTCTGTGTTTTAGCCTTTGGTGCAGAGGAATTCCAGATAATCCGGGCTTGAATATCATAAATCGAACCTGGGTAGAGAGCTCGCATTGGATTTATGTTTTCACTGCCACGATCATCTGGAGTTTGAAACTTCAGCTGCTGACATCTTGTAGACGCTTTCGTGTGTTGTCAAGAAAATAAGCCGTCATCAAGACAGATTTATTGCTGTTTTACTGTTCGAGGTGTGGTTAGCCTTGAGGAGAGCAGCGATGACACACACATGAGGGCATGATACTGAAGTACACCTAACTCTCCAGTCCAAGGAAAAACGTTCGTCCCTGGTGCCCGCCACATCAGGCTTGAGAATTTCAGGGCTCGGAAATTGGGTCCTCTGAATGAAAATGCCACAACAGGAGATGGCCAAACCCAACCCTCCTCCCAAGAAATGCTAGAGTTGCAATTGCTCTAGAGTTTTTTAAAGCATAAAGTGAAACTCCAACAGTTCTGCCACTTGCCACTTCGTACCAACTGTGGGTATCCAACTGAGCAATTCGTAAGCTGCTAGAGCCATGTCTTCCATTCCTAACCAAGCAGAACTACAAAAACCCATCTCCATAGCCCCATAAGCAGCTACAGCCAAACTTTCCCAGAAATAGACAATCCAGCCCCAAAGGTATCAACAACACATTAACTCCATCAGCCACAACTCCATCAACAGGTTGATAGAAAATCAGATCTGAAGCAACAACCAACCGACCAAACTTAGTTGCACTCACATATTTGGTGGAGCACTGATTGCTCTCCTTCATAACTTCTGAAATACTTGGAAACTTCCCAATATTTGAGCAGCAAATAAGATCAAAGATTACAAAGATTTCCTACCAGTAATGCTTGGAAAAATCCATACTTCTTTGAAATTCAAGGAACCAAGGTTTATAAGAGCTGTAACAGATCCAGAAACAACTTTGTTAAATGTTCCACCTAAATCAAACATTCCATAATCCTTGAATATACTCTAAAATACTTGGAAGCACTTCAAGCTTTGGACAACCAGAAAGAGTGACATATTTGAGGGACTTGAGTTGACATATGCTGCTTGGAAGACTCTTAAGTTCTCTGCAGTCCTTAAGGTTCAAAGAAACAAGACCCTTAAGATTTTCAATTGAGGATGGCAGTTCTCTCATTGCAGTCCTATCTAAAGAAAGGTACGTAATCACCTTCCTAGCTTCTGATATCTCTGGAAACTTCTCAAAATTTGAACAGCCAGAAAGAGTAACATCCCTGAGGGACTTGAGTTGAAATATGCTGCTTGGAAGAACTTTAAGCCCTCGGCAACCTCTGAGATTCAAAGTACTCAGCCCAGTAAGATGTTTTATCGACGAAGGCAATTCTTCAGTTGCAGTCTCATCCAAACGAAGACTCGATAACCCCTTCACAACCATTGAAATCTCTGGAAACTTCTGAAAATTTGAGCAACGAGAAAGATTGACATCTCCAAGGCACTTGAGTTCCCAGATGCTGCATGGAAGACTTTTAAGGCCTCGGCAACCTTTTAGGTTCAAAGATTCGACCCCAGAAAGTTCAAATCTCAGGAAACTTCTCAAAACTTGAGCAGCCAGAAAGAGAAACATCTCTAAGAGACTTGAGTTGGCAGATGCTGCTTGGAAGACCTTGAAGCCCAAGACAACCATTTAGCTTCAAAGTATTTAGCCCGGTAAGATTTTCAATTGACGAGGGTAGTTCCATAATTGCGGTCCCATCTAAATAAAGGCACCAGAGCTCTTCCATAACTTTTAAAATCTCTGGAAACTTCTCAAGATTTGAGCAGCCAGAAAGAGTAAAATATCTCAGGGACTTAAGTTGACAGATACTGCATGGCAGTATTTTAAGCTTCGAGCATCCTTTTAGGCTCAAAGTTTCAAGCCCCGGAAGATGTTTTATCGACGTTGGCAATTCTTCAATTGCAGTCTCATCCATATAAAGCTCTGAAAGCTACTTCATAGCTACTGAAATTTCTGGAAACTTCTCAAGATTTTTGCAGCCAGAGAGAGTAACACATCTAAGGGACTTGAGTTGGGAGACGCTACTTGGAAGACTTTTACGTTGTAAGCAGCCTTATCTCATTGGTTTCTCACACATTGCTTTGTTGGCATCTCAGTTAAGTACGTGGCTCGGCTTGAAGATGGGACTCTTGTTTCGAAATCCGATTGGGTCGAGTTTACTGTCCAGGATGGTTAGTTTCATTGCCGTATCTCATATGTTTACTTGCGACACAAAGAATCGCTTTTTTCCAAATAATCTGAGTGTGAAACCTCTATGATTGCCGGCTATTTCTGCCCCGCCTTGGCAAAAGCTGTGAAAACAATGAAGAAAGGCGGAAAAGGTCCTTTTGACTGTAAAGCCACAATGTGCATCCTGTGCCCATATGCTTACTTGTTGATTACTTATTTATTGAGAGTATTCAAATTTATTCACTAGATGAAAACTTGACGGCTATAATTTTGTAGATGGATTTGGCGAGGTGGGCAGGCCAGCTATAGGGGATGAAGGCGCAGTGCCGCCAAATGCGACCCTTGAAATAGCACTCCAGTTGCTATCGTGGAAGACGGTTTCTGATGTTACCAAAGATAAGGTCCTGAAAAAGACATTGAAGGAGGGAGAGGGATATGAGCACCCGAATGTTCGCGGATATTAAATTCTGTATTTTTTTTGGTCTGGCAGTGCAACTTGTTGGGAAGTTGCCTGACAGCACGATCTTCAAGATGGATGAAGATAATCATGTCCTTTCGACGTCATTTCTCTGAAACTATTGAGTTAAAATTCCAAACAGGAAAACTTGAGATGTATTGATTGTTTGCAGAGCAAGTAATTGAGGGACTCGATAGAGCTGTGAAGAACATGAAGAACGGTGAAGTGGCTCTTGTGACCATTCAACCAAAATATGCATTCGGGTTGACCAAATCAGCACAAGATTTGGCTGTTGTTCCTGCAAATTCGACGGTCCATTATGAGGTGGAGCTGGTCCCCTTTGTCAAGGTAAGTATGATATGTTCCCCTCGACGCAGTCCCCGTTCCCCGTTGTGAATTAAGCCGGTCTAACTTACTTTACTGGTTGCAGTACAAGGAGTCTTGGGACACGAACACACAAGAAAAAATCGAAACCGCTGGGAAGAAGAAGGAAGAAGGGAATGCACTCTTCAAGGCTGGTAAACACGAAAGAGCCTCCAAGAGATACGAAAAGGTATATCCAGCAGTCTTGCCTCTTGCTTCAGTGACACCGATTTTACTTGGACGTTTATGGCAACTCATAAAAACCTCTAATTTTCAGTGACAGGCTGTGAGGTTAATCGAATATGACTCCACTTTCAGCGACGAGGAGAAGCAGCAGGCGAAGGCGCTGAAAATAACGTGCAATCTGAATGATGCTGCGTGCAAGCTGAAACTCAAAGACTACAAGCAGGCTGAGAAGCTCTGCACAAAGGTACAAGGCTCGCCGGTTTCCCAGATCTCCATGCGAGTGCAAGGGTAGTGTAGTTTGTTTCTCTTCTAATGTGTGAGAGCACTGATATGCAGGTTTTGGATTTAGACTGTCGGAATGTGAAGGCTCTGTACAGAAGGGCGCAAGCGTATATCCAACTTGTGGATTTGGACTTAGCAGAGCTGGATATCAAGAAGGCCCTTGAGATAGACCCCGACAACAGGTTCGTAGATGAGTCGTGTCGTTTTTGTTCGTTTTAGATGGTTCGTTGATGAGTTGTGTCGTTTTTGTGTTTCGTGTGTCGATTAACTTGTGTGGGATTGCGGTTATGTATTTCCAGGGATGTGAAACTGGAGTACAAGGTATTGAAGCAGAAAGTGAGAGAGTACAACAAGGACACGCAGTTCTACGGCAACATATTTGCAAAAATGAACAAACAGGAGCCGGTGCCGATGACCATCGACAGCAAGGCATGATTGAGGTTGTCATGTAATCGAAACAAAATTTGAGGTTGTGTGCATTTTTGAACAAGATTAGTAATGTAAAACCTCGGGTTTGTCAAAATGTTTGTGGCTAAATGTGCTTCTGACAGTTAAAAAGTGCTTCTAAATAAAAGTGCTTTTGCACCATATAAGCGTATTTGAGAAGTGCTTGCTTCTATTGTTTTTCATGAAGTGTTCGACTTTCAAGAAATTTTCTAAGATGGTAGAAGCACTTGTGAGCCTCACAAGTGGTTGCTACAAAATCAATTCCAAACGGTTTCTTACCAAGTAGTACAACGTACACAAAAGAACACCCGTTACCTGAATAAGAGGTCCGGGGATGAAGCAGCATGATCATTTTTCTAAGTATAATATTGTCACTGATGGGTTTTGAACTTACGTTGTTATGTAAGTATACAACACCTTTTCACTATCGTAAAATTTTCATTGTAGTAAAGAGCCATTTAAACTTTTGAAATGTCATTGAATTTATAAACGTTTGTTCAATTCTTGTCATAAGAGCTAAATTATAAGCGTAGTCATACTAATTTTTTAAAATTATTATTCGTCATCCCATCCATATTTTGTTTAAGTTTACATACTAATTTTTTGAAATTTTTATTAGTTATCTTATCCATATTTTGTTAAGTTTTTCAAGTCATGTTCCCTGCACATAAATTGTGTACAGAGTTATTTCGAACATTCTAATATAGTGAATATTATTTTACTGTATCATAAATTAGAGGGTTTTTAGTGATTATATTTTCAATTTACACTCTGAAATACAGATAAGTGAGTGCAAGTCATTCATTTTTTCTTAACGGCAAACTCTCAGATCATTGTATATCAAATTAATCATTTTTTTTTTTTTGTATTTTTGGAGAAAACCTAGAATTTTTGTTGTCAAAGACAACTTATTAGAAGAGGAGTGAGGTGTTGAAACGATTTAGGGTGAGAATAAATTAATGAATTTAAAAAATTGGCATAAATCGCTTAAATTTTATTCCATATGACATTGAAAAATATAAGTTCACATGACATTTTGAAAAATTCCCCCGCCTTCAAAATTTTGAAAAACGAACCAAACAAAACATAAATTGGTTTATTTCGGTATTTAAATTGTTTGACCTCAAACCAAACCGATCAAATCGATTAATATGGATGAAAACATTTACCCTGCTCGTGCAATGTTAAAGCCTTAAAGGTAATTCTGTATCGTTAAAAGTATATACCAATTTCTACTTGTGTGTGTTCCAAAATAATCGGCGACCTGAATTTCCATACATTGCATGAGCTCTTGTTCTAAATTTGAATGCACACAGTTCTACATAGCATGATCCCTGCATTTCTAAATGTGAATGAGCAAATCGTGATACATATTGACACCATCAACCGACGATGGTGGAAGAAGTTGAGTGTGAAGGAGAAAGTCAAGCAAATTGGACATTCTTTTTGCTTGTGTTTACGACTAGCTCATGAGTATATTGTGACTTTCGAGTTCCCGACGGGTCTTACGAAATCATGAGTGACTGCTCTCCTCGATCTTTCCATAACCCCTTCCTAACTCCAGCTGAAAATCTCAATAGCGATCACGGCTGGTGGACCTCTCACGGTGACAGGACTTGTGCCGCTTGTGAGCACACTCATCCCTATCCCTCGAGCTCCTTTTGTGAGAATGCTCGTCCCTATCCCTAGAGAACCTCCTGTGAGAGCATTCATCCCTATCCCTAGAGCTCCTGTGAGAGCATTCTGCTCTGTCAACCGAGCTCCTGTTGTGATAGTGTTCTTCTGTCTCAGTTGAGCTCCTTACATAACTGTCCTCTGGGTCAATAGATCTTTTGTAAAACCTTTCTTCCTTCTCCACAGGACTACTTTTGCACATGTTCGCTTCCCTGTCCATGGACCTTTTATGGGTACTTTCTTCACTATCCATGGGGCTCCTTTTCCTTCTAGGTGGAGACGGGACCTACAAACACAAACAAGAAACAAAGACTCTGTGATAGAAGTTCCATGAGGAGAGATCTCATAATGCTCGAAGGCTAAATGATCTAAACTGCTTTGAGCAACTGCTACTAGCTATAGGCTGCTGAAATCAGGGAGGAAAATAAATGGCTAATGGGACCAAAAGAAGAAAAATGCCTGATAGGGTGACATGTATCTTCCTTCTGGTGGAGGTGGGATCCCAAGTCTCTCCAGCTCGTCCTACGGGATTGGACGCCTGGTTACCACAATAAATAAACGGTAAAGAGTCGGTACATCTACTTCACTGCAAGTTTACAAAATATATTACGTAATTAAGAAAGTTATGCATACAGGGGAGCTCGAAATGGTTTTCTCATCCTCCAAAACGAAGCTGTCTAGATTCCTTCTTGCCACAGAAACCACCTCCTGGTAAAACAATAAAATCACATGAACTTGACCCCTATAGGCATATGCAAACTGAAGGAAGAAGAATACGCCTGGTTATCAACTGCTGTCTGTTGTAATCAACAATAACTTTAGAATCATCAATCAAGGAATGGTGAGCTTCGTGCAAACAAGCAACTAATCTAAGCTCATCATAGACATGTTATGACATATGCAGATCATATTTTCACATTGTCCCCTATTTTCTTTTCCTTAAACTTCTGGCTTGCCTCGTCATACCATTACGAAATATGCTATCCAACCACATAAAATTGATATGCATGTCTTTTTTCACAAAACTAGCAAGCACAGCCAATAAATTTAATTTCGTGAGAGAAGGATGTGTATATGAGAACAATCACCAATACTATTATGCTTGAAGCGAAATCCATCAACAGTACCAGAGTGTCAAATTAGAATTCCCCTCCACATAAATATGCATATGCATATATGAAAATATAAGAAGAGATTCCATATTGTATAGACTACAGAGAGTGCTTAAAAAGTTGCAGCACCTTATATGCACACTGCATCTCCCTTTCGGTTTCATATTCAACAAAAGCATATCCACGCGAGGCACCAGTTACTGGAAAAATTGCACCAATCAAATTCCAAAGACGGACTCTCATAGTATTGTGTCAAAAAAAAAAAAAAACACACACACATAAAACTCTGCAAACCAAAATGCATAATATTCAAGAGCATTGTAGTTGTAATGTTTTGACATTCTATACGGAGTTCGAATTCAAACCAAAATTAAGAAGTTCACCAATGTGTCTGACCAAGCACAAGTTTTTGACCCGACCATACTTGCTCATAGCCTGAAAACCCAAATTCAAAATTCGTTTTTAGACCAAGAATTTCCACTGCATTGGGTTTCTACCGATCACAGTCGAACAACTTTCTCTCTATTTCTTTCTTTGCTCAATTTTCTGAGCAACCAAACAGAATGTGTGTGTGTGTGTGTGAGAGAGAGAGAGAGAGAGAGAAAGAGAGAGAGGAAAAAAAAAAAAAGAGATGAACCTTGCGAAGAGTGCGTTCGGTGGTGAGATGAGAAAGGTGACCGACGAAAAGAGTGCAAAGAGGGTCGCTGAGGAGCCGGGGATCGCCCAGGGGGTCATCTGCAAAAGCAAAAGAGTTACAGGGACAAAGTATAAGTAAAAAGCTCATGGTTGAAAGAAAAGAAGTAGAAGCAAAGGGTGGGGAGATTAGAGAAAAAGGAAAAAAGGAGAAGAGAGAGAATGAGTGGTTACAGAGGCCGGCGGAGGAGCAGAGGAAGGCTCGGTAGACGGTGTTGTCGTGCGGAAGTGTGTCAGTACCGTCTATGCTTCCTGCCTGAATCGGATGATACGCCTTCGCATAAAACACCGCGTTTAAGTTTCCGTTCACGTTTCGTCCGCCCCCGCTCATCGTCGCATACTCTCTCTGTCCGCCCCCGCCCATGTTTTCTCAGTCTTGAACCGAGGGAGCATATTGACTCAAAAAGTATGTGGGTTTTCAAATGGTTCCGACAACATAGAGAATTGAATTCATTACAATTGAAACCCTCAATTCGGTAAGTTCTCTGTCTCAAGATTTGGGCAGTCACTACGAAAAATATATATCAGGGACTGGAGTTGATCGATACTGCATGGTAGACTTTTAAGCTTCAAGCAGTCGTCAAGGCTCAAACTCCAAAGCCCCGTAAGATTATTTATCGACGATGGCAGTTCTTCAATTGCAGTCCCATCCAAACAAAGCCACTGAAGTTCTTTCATAACTTCTAAAATCTCTGGAAACTTCTCAAGATTTGAGCAGCCAGAAAGAGTAAAATCTTTCAGGGACTTGAGTTGACAGATACTGCATGGCAGACTTTTAAGCTTCAAGCAGCCTTTAAGGCTCAAACTACGAAGCCCCGTAAGATTATTTATCGACGATGGTAGTTCTTCAATTGCAGTCTCATCCAAACAAAGCCATTTGAGTTCTCCCATAACTTCTAAAATCTCTGGAAACTTCTCAAGATTTTTGGAGCCAGAAAGAGAAAACCGTCTAAGTGACTTGAGTTGACAGATACTGCATGGCAGACTTTTAAGCTTCAAGCAGCCTTTAAGGCTCAAACTACGAAGCCCCGTAAGATTATTTATCGACGATGGTAGTTCTTCAATTGCAGTCTCATCCAAACAAAGCGACCGGAGTTCTTCCATAACTTCTAAAATCTCTGGAAACTTCTCAAGATTTGAGCAGCCAGAAAGATTCAGGGACATGAGTTGACAGATGCTGCATGGCAGACTTTTAAGCTTCAAGCAGCCCTTAAGGCTCAAACTACGAAGCCCCGTAAGATTATTTATCGACGATGGCAATTCTTCAATAGCAGTCTCATCCAAACAAAGCAACTCGAGTTCTTCCATAACTTCTAAAATCTCTGGAAACTTCTCAAGATTTGAGCAGCCGGAAAGAGAAAACCATCTAAGGGACTTGAGTTGACAGATACTGCATGGCAGACTTTTAAGCTTCAAGCAGCCTTCAAGGCTCAATAAACGAAGCCCCGTAAGATTATTTATCGACGATGGCAGTTCTTCAATTGCAATCTTCTCCAAACAAAGCAACCGGAGTTCTTCCATAACTTCTAAAATCTCTGGAAACTTTTCAAGATTTGAGCAGCCGGAAAGAGTAAAATCTTCCAGGGACTTGAGTTGGCAGATGCTGCTTGGCAGACTTTTAAGCTTCAAGCAGCCCCTAAGGCTCAAACTACGAAGCCCCGTAAGATTATTTATCGACGATGGCAATTCTTCAATTGCAGTCTCATCCAAACAAAGCGACCAGAGTTCTTCCATAACTTCTAAAATCTCTGGAAACTTCTCAAGATTTGAGCAGCCGGAAAGAGAAAACCATCTAAGGGACTTGAGTTGGCAGATGCTGCTTGGAAGACTTTTCAGTTGTAGGCTGCCTTTTAGGTTGAAAGTACGAAGTCCTGTAAGATTTTTAATTGAAAAGGGCAAATCTCTAATTGCAGTGCCATCCAAACAAAGGTTTGAAGGATTCTTCGAAACCTCTAAAATCTCTGGAAACATCTTGAGACTTTTACAGCCATAAAGAGTAACATCTTTTAGGGATTTCAGTTGGCAGATGCTGCTTGGAAGACTTTGAAGCTCTATGCAATCTTTTAAGTTCAAAGTAACAAGCCCTGTAAGGTTTTTAATTGATGAGGGCACTTCTTTAATTGCAGTCCCATCTAAATGAAGTTCTGAAAGTTCCTTCAAGACATCTGAGATCTCTGGAAACTTCTCAAATTTTGAGCAGCCAGAAAGATTAAGAGATTTGAGAGATCTGATATAAATGCTGCTTGGAAGACTTTGAAGCTCTATGCAATCTTTTAAGTTCAAGGTAACAAGCCCTGTAAGGTTTTTAATTGATGAGGGCAGTTCTTTAATTGCAGTCATCTAAATGAAGTTCTGAAAGTTCCTTCAAGACATCTGAGATCTCTGGAAACTTCTCAAATTTTGAGCAGCCAGAAAGATTAAGAAATTTGAGAGATCTGATATAAATGCTGCTTGGAAGACTTTGAAGCTCTATGCAATCTTTTAAGTTCAAAGTAACAAGCCCTGTAAGATTTTTAATTGATGAGGGCAGCTCTTTAATTGCAGTCCCATCTAAATGAAGTTCTGAAAGTTCCTTCATGATGTCTAAGATCTCTGGAAACTTCTCAAATTTTCGGCAGCCAGAAAGATTAAGAGATTTGAGAGATCTCATATAAATGCTGCTTGGAAGACTTTGAAGCTCTATGCAATCTTTTAAGTTCAAAGTAACAAGCCCTGTAAGATTTTTAATTGACGAGGGCAGTTCTTTAATTGCAGTCCCATCTAAATGAAGTTTTGAAAGTTCCTTCATGACGTTTGAGATCTCTGGAAACTTCTCAAATTTTGAGCAGCCAGAAAGATTAAGAGATTTGAGAGATCTCATATAAATGCTGCTTTGAAATTTCCTCAGTTTTTTGCACCCTCTTAGACTCAAAACAAGAAGATTTCGAAGAGATGAAATGGATGGATGAACCTCAAATAAACTCTTACAATTTTCAAGGTATAATGCCTCCAGATTTTTTGCCTCGGTTAAGTCGGGGGTTCTTTCAAGGTATTGAGAGTGGTTTAAATTGATGAACTTCAAGCTTTTCAAATGCTGTCCAAATATCCAGGAAAACATGGATTACATAACAAAGCAAATGAGAAATTAGCCAATTTCAAAGAAAAATATGAAAAAGATGATTGTACCTTGGTTCCTTCCCAAAGTTGTTGGATTTTACTATATTGCATGTCAAGGTCAACTAGGTTGTTGGGGTTAAAATTGGATGGCAAAGATTTAAGAGGGCAGCCATGCCAAACGAGATACCTCAATTCATGAGAAAGATACTTTAAGTCTCCACTCAGGTGTTGTTTATGAGAAGGACAGTCTCCACTCAGGTATTGTATATAAGAAGGAAAGTCTTCACGCAGGTGTTGTATGAAAACATGGTCTCTAGCGGGGTTATGATATTGGATACGGAGCAGTCTTAGCCTCGTCATTCCAACAAAAGCTTCAGCATTTAAGTATACTTCTTCTGATTTGTTTGACAAGTTCAGGACTATGCTCTCAATAGCTTCTGTAGCCTGGATAGAGAATGGGGGAATTTAAGTAAGTGCAAATACCCATAACCTTGATTATGTATATAAAATAAATACATATTTCTACACTAATTGCATATGAAAAGGACAGTATTGATGATTATATCTTACTGTATTTTGAGTTAACACGGGATGAACATCTTCATAACTCCACAGCCTACTGCGTCTCCCGGGCTCTTTAATAGATTCTTGGCGGACAATTTCCCAACCCATTTCTTGTAGTAAATCATGCATCTTGAGTGTGCCATAATCTGAGATTGTTATGAGAGATCTATTAATTAGAACTCTTAATCCACTGTGAGGATAGAAGCCACAACCTTCCAGGATATTTGTTGCATAATCTTTTTTCATTCCTTTAAAGAAACAAGCAATGTCCAAAAAAATGTCCTTCTCTGAATCGTCCAGCCCATAAAAACTCGTTCTAAGTACCTCCTGAATTCCCATGCGTGGGATTTTCCTTATCTTCTCTAACACATCTTCCCACTCGCATACACTTTTGTTATCAAGAAAACCTCCCAAGACTTTGAGCGCTAAAGGCAAACCTTTAGCATATTCTATAGCATGGCATGTGAGATGATTGTAGTCACTTGTGGGTTGGTTTGTTCTGAAGGCATATTGCATAAAGAGGTCACGAGCTTCATTGTCACTTAAAAACTTGGGCCTATATATTGCATCAACTCTGCTTAGTCTTAGTAATTGCTCATCTCGTGTTGTTATAATAATTCTACTTCCGCAGCCAAATGAACGTTGCTTTCCTAGTAAGCCTTCAATTTGGTCTATATTGTCCACGTCATCAAGAACAAGGAAAACTTTTTTCTTAGCTAGTCTTTCCCTTATCATCTTGGAACCTTTGTCCAAAGTTCCTAAACTTCGCACCCTTTCCTTCAAGATTCTGGATAAAAGCTCTTCCTGCATATGTATTGCACCATGCCTGGAGAAACCTTCCTTGACATTTTCAAGAAAGCAGTAAGCTTCAAATTGACAAGCAATTTTATCATAAACAGCTTTGGCAATGGTTGTTTTGCCTATTCCACCCATACCCCATATTCCAACAAAGCGAACATCCTCCGTGCCAAGGCATAATTGCAAATTCATTTCATCTAGCTGGGAATCCATTCCAACCAAGCCCTCGCCTTCACTTGACGACATATGGGTCAATTTATCAAAGATATCTTGTACAATTTCTTCAATAAGCCTTGCATCATCCCTGTGAAATTAAGAATAAACAAATAAAAGTTCAGCATTTCGTCTGTAAAGAATCAAAGCAAGTCTTACTGCATTTGATAGTAAACAATAATATTGTAATACCAACACCAATTAAGAGGTTAAGACTGAACAAAGTAAAATTACTTATAATTTCACGAATCCAAAGTATTTGCATCCAAGAAATCCCAAATTAGGAAACCAAACTAATCAGAATATGAACAAAGTAGAATTACTTGTAATTTCACAAATCGAAAGTACAATTTGCACAAAAGAAATCTTAAAGCAGGAAACAAAACTATAATTAGACTATGAACAAAGTAGAATTAACTGGAATTTCGGGAATCGGAAGTAAAATTTGCATACAAGAAATCCAAAAACAGGAACCAACACTATAATTAGACCATGAACAAAGAGCATACAAGAAATCCGGAAACAGGATCCAAAACTATAATTAGATTATGAACAAAGTAGAATTAATTGTAATTTAGGGAATCGGAAGTAAAATTTGCAAATAAGAAATACGAAAACAGGAGCCAAAACTACAATTAGCTATAAACAAAGTAGAATTACATCTAATTTCGCGAATCGAAAGTAAAATTTGCATATAAGAAATCTGAAAACAGGAACCAAAACTATAATTAGATTATGAACAAAGTAGAATTACTTGTAATTTCGCGAATCGAAAGTAAAATTGGCATACAAGAAATTCGAAAACAAGAACCAAAAATATAATTAGATTATGAACAAAGTAGAATTACTCGTAATTTCGCGAATCCCAGCCCGATATATTGCAGGCTCTTGTAAGAGCTGACTTCCATCTTCGCACCTCCGCCATCTCAGCCACGGAGTCGAGTTCGTGTCTCGCAAACGCCTCCGCAAAACTCCTCTTGCACTTGCGGACGTCAGACGGATCGACATCGTAGAAGACGGGCACCACAGTCTGGCCGTCCGAGTCCATACATTCCAGAATTTGAACGAGTTCTTTGAGGCACCAGGTGGAAGAAGCATAGTTTGGAGAGAAAACTATGATCGAGACCCTGGAGTTTCGAATGGCTGTGAGTAGGTCGGAGAGGTGGTTGCCTTTTCGGAGCTCTTCGGCGTCGATGAAAGTGTGGATGGTTTTCTGGGCCAGAGCTCTGTAGAGATGGCTGACGAAGGACCTGCGAGTTTCTTCGCCTCTGAAGTTGAGGAAGACGTCGTATTTCCCCGAGTCGGAAAAAAAAAAAAGAAGAAGAAGCCATTGACGGAGAATGATCGGCGATGACGAGATGAGTGGAAAATGATGAGACGTAGAGGGAAGGAAAAAAATGTGGCAATTGTGGCAATGAGTGAGTGAATGATCGGCGATGACGAGAGGAGTGGAAAATGATGAGACGTAGAGGGAAGGAAAAAAATGTGGCAATTGTGGCAATGAGTGAGTGAGAGAGAGAAAGAGAGAGAGAGAGAGAGAGAGAGAGAGAGAGAGCTCGGGGAAGAGGAAAGAAAGAGCCAGAATGAGTGCTTGCCACGTGGCAAGCAGTGATAGGAGGAAAAGTGGAGAAATCTGGAAAGTGGGTCCGGATTGGGTTAGGATATAAGGGGACCAACATGAAACTTTCGAAAACCTTTGGGGAATTGATGAAATTCACAAAATAATTGGGGGTGGGGTAAAAGCTACATTTCAAGACGAGGCAAACATATGACCATCGAATAGATGCATCAACCAAAACCATATAATATCGAAATGTTCTACAAGGTGGTTGAATAGGTCCACAAATATCCCCTTGAATTCTTTGCAAAAATGATGGGGATTCAGTATCTATCTTTAGTTGTGATTGTATAATTACCAGCTTCCTTTGAGAATAAGCCTTGCAAGGGTTATCATTTGAGATATCAATGTGTCTGCTCAATAATGGATGTTCATTAGAGTTGGTAATGACTATACGCATCATAGTGGATCTTGGATGACCCATACGATCATCCAAAAGCATGTAAATTTTTTTATCAATGAACTTCTAGTTCATGACAGTATGTGCTTCAATTGTTTTTATGTATGTATAATACAACGCAACTTCTTCAATGTACGCTTCTAGGTATCATTGGAGGCAATGCATAAATACTCCACATTTTCTGCACTTTTTGTTTCAATGTGGTATCTATTTAAACGTATGTCTTTAAAGCTCAACAAATTTATAGTAGATCGAGTAACATACAACGCATTTTGCATGGACAATACTGTTCCATTTGGTAACATGATCTAGGCTTTCCCTGAGCCTTGAATCACATCTGATTGGCTTAATATTGTTGTTACCTTTACTTTTGTAAGAACCAAGCTTGAGAAATATTTTCGATCTCGAAGTACTGTATGCATGGTTGCGCTGTCTACAAGACAAATAACTCCGTCATTGCTCTTGTTGTGAGAACAACCATAGTTTTTATCCATGCTCTCTGAGTAAGGGAATCACAGTTAAAAACAATTTATTTATAATAAAAGGAAATTGACATGCTACTTTTATTGAATTTGAAATGTGAGTTTTAAACTACAAGTACGCGCCCAGTGCCTATTGCCACCACACATATGGCAAACTCTTTCAAGATTTAAAGGAGTGTTATTCATATGAGCTTTGCATTTGTGGCGATTTGCATTCTTGATGCTCGGGCCTGAATTATGCCTTGGAACTTGGTTGTGAAACTGCACACCATGAGTCTTTTATTTTCCGTTCCACCGACCTCACCTATGGCCACGTCCTCCTTTGGAATTATTGTCGCGAGAGGGTGTGGGGTTCATTTCGGGGGAATCAGCATTCATTTTTGGGAATGGTGCATATCCAGTAGGTCGATACTGATGATTCTTCATCAGGAGCTCATTGTTTTGTTCAGCTACAAGGAACATAGATATCAGTTGGTTGTACTCAGTAAAGCCTCGCTCTCTATACTGCTGCTACAAGAGCACATTGGAGGCATGAAAGGTGCTGAAAGTCTTTTCCAGCATATATTCCTTAATGATGGCTTCCCCACAAAGTTTCATCTGGGAGCTAATTCTGAACATTGCAGAATTGTACTCAGCCACCGATTTGAAATCCTGGATTCTTAAGTGAGTTCACTCATAACAAGCCTTTAGAAGAATCATCATTTTTTGGTGATTGTATCTATTTCTCAGTGCCTTCTAGAGGGCTAATGGATCTTCAACCGTTAGGTATTCGCTCTTCAGTCCTTCATCAAGGTGGCGATAAATAAAGATCATGGCTTTCGCCCGATCTTGAGAAAATGCAATGTTCTCCTCCTTGATGGTTTCTCCAAGATTCTCTGCCTCCAGATAGATCTTGGCATCCACTACCCAGGTAAGGTAGTTCTTTCTAGTAATGTCCAGGGCAACAAAATCAAGTTGTGCCAAGTTTGCCATTTTCTTTTCTGGAAGAAAAATGAGATGTGAAAGAACTTACAATAATATGTATTCTGGAGGAATATAGTGTTAGAACTTATGTTCTTACAAATTTTTCATTTTGATCTTCAGGCCAAAATGATTAGCACTCGAGATTTCAGGCTCGAGATTAACATGATTACTAAGGAGGGCGATTATACTGCACCATTCTCATTGAAAACAAAATAGCATAGGATGGATGATTATTCCGCACCACTCAAACAACAAGAAAATTTAAATATGCAGAGCAGGATGAACGATTATACCGCACCACCTAAAATTGCAGTAAAATTAAATCTGCAGTTCAAGATGGGCAATAATACCGCACCATCTTCAATTGCAGTAAAATTAACATAAATAAACACTAGGTTAGTAATCAGGGACTACACCAAACAAGAAATCAAAGATATATGTAATCGTTATATTGAGAACTAGAAGCAGGCATGGTGCTAGAAGATCTTCACAAGGGTATATCAGGCAGATGAGGCAAAGGAGGAAGAAGAACAGTAAAATCCTTGGAGGAAGCATTTTTCGGTGAAGTGAGATGAGAACTGTTTAGGGTTAAAGAGTCGTGCTGATAACGAGTTATAAATAGGCAAAAGTTAGAGAGATAACCTTTGCTAGTGACAGGAGCGAAGCAAGTGCAAAATATCATTGCAAGGGAAGTGAGGGACACTGATATTATTGTTTTACTTCTTTTCTAAGTTGTGTACTTTGATCACACAAAGTGCTCTTTATATAGAGCAACTTCTGTGGAAAACTTACAAAAAGTGAATGATTGCCATACAACAAACAAAAACAACAATGTTAGGCATATGAGAAAGTTACTACTGGTATGTGGGCATACATTTCGACTATTTACACCAAGAACATTATTTTACTATATCATAAATTAGAGGGTTTTTAGCGTCCATATTTTGAATCTACATTTCGGAATAGAGAGAAGCGAGTGCAAGTTGGTTGTTTTTTTATGAATGGCAAACTACCAAATCATCGTATACCAGGTCAATCAAATTTTATTTTTATTTTTGTATTTTTTTAGAAAACCTAGAATTTTTATTGTCAAAGACAACTTAACAGAGGGGGAGCGAGGTGTTGTAATGATCAAAATAATCTTGAATACAGGTGATGTTTAATTTATTTTAGATGGAAAATTAAATGGAAGTAGAGTGATAATTAATTAATGATTTTGAAAAATTGGCAAAAATCGTTTAAAATTTTTATTCATACGAAATTGAAAAATGTAAGTTCACACACTATTTTGAAAAATTCCCCTCACTCCAAAAATTTGAAAAAGGAACCACGCCGAACATAAATTGGTCAATTTCGGTATTTAAATTGTTTGACCTTCTTCAAACCAAACCGATCAAATCGATTCATATGGATGAAAACATTTACCCTGCTCGTGAAATGTTAAAAAGGTAATTCTGTATCATTAAAAGTATATACCAATTTCTACTTCTGTGTGTGTTTCAAAATAATCGGCGACCTAAATTTCCATACATTCCATGAGCTCTTGTTCTAAATTTGAATGCACACAGTTCTATATAGCATGATCCCTACATTTCTAAATGTGAGTGAGCAAAACGTGATACATATTGACACCATCAACCGACGATGGTGGAAGAAGTTGAGAGGGAATTTGTGAAGGAGAAAGTCAAGCAAATTGGACGGTCCTTTTGCTTGTGTTTACGACTAGCTCATGAGTATACTGTGACTTCCGCGTTCCAACGGGTCTTACAAAATCACGAGTGACTTCTCTCCTTGGTCTTTCCATAACCCCTTGCTGCCTCCAGCTGAAAATCTTAATAGCAATCACGGCTGGTGGACCTCTCACGGTGACAGGACTTGTGCCCCTTGTGAGCACGCTCATCCCTATCCCTCGAGCTCCTTTTGTGAGAATGCTCGTCCCTATCCCTCGACCTCCATTTGTGAGAATGCTCGTCCCTATCCCTAGAGATCCTCCTGTGAGAGCGCTCATCCCTATCCCTAGAGCTCCTGTGAGAGCGTTCTGCTCTGTCAACCGAGCTCCCGTTGTGATAGTGTTCTTCTGTCTCAGTTGAGCTCCTTACAGAACTGTCCTCTGGGTCAATAGATCTTTTGTAAAACCTTTCTTCGTTCTCCACAGGACTACTTTTGCACATGTTCGCTTCCCTGTCCATGGACCTTTTATGGGTACTTGCTTCTCTATCCATGGAGCTCTTTTACTTGTAGGTGGGGACGGGACCAACAAACACAAACAAGAAACAAAGACTCTGCGATAGAAGTTCCGTGAGGAGAGATCTCATAATGCTCGAAAGCTAAACGATCTAAACTGCTTTGAGCAACTGCTACTAGCTAATCAGGGAGGAAAATACATGGCTAATGGGACCAAAAGAAGAAAAATACCTGATAGGGTGACATCTATCTTCCTTCTGGTGGAGGTGGGATCCCAAGTCTCTCCAGCTCGTCATACGGGATTGGACGCCTGGTTACCAAGATAAATAAAAGGTAAAGAGTCCGTACATCTAATTCACTGCAAGTTTACGAGATATATTACATAATTAAGAAAGTTATGCATACAGGGGAGCTCGAAATGGTTTTTCTCGTCCTCCAAAACGAAGCTGTCCAGATTCCTTCTTACCACAGAAACCACCTCCTGGTAAAACAACAAAATCACATGAACTTGACCTCTATAGGCATATGCAAACTGAAGGTAGAAGAATACGAAAACTTAACTGACCTAATCTTCTTGGAATCCACCCTGGCATCAACTGCTGTCTGTTGTAATCAACAATAACTTTAGAATCATCAATCAAGGAATGGTGAGCTTCCTGCAAACAAGCAACTAATCTAAGCTCATCATACACATGTTATGACTTATGCAGATCATATTTTCACATTGTCCCCTATTTTCTTTTCCTTAAACTTCTGGCCTGCCTCGTCATACCATTACAAAATATGTTATCCAACCACATAAAATTGATATGCATCTCTTTTCTCACAACACTAGCAAGCACAGCCAATAAATTTAATTACATAAATTGATATGCATGTCTTTTCTCACAACACTAGCAAGCACAGCCAATAAATTTAATTTCGTGAGAGAAGGATGTGTATATGAGAACAATCACCAACACTATTATGCTTGAAGCGAAATCCATCAACAGTACCAGAGTGTCAAATTAGAATTCCCCGCCACATAAATATGTGTATATATATATATATATGAAAATATATGAAGAGATTCCATATTGTATAGACTACAGAGAGTGCTTCAAAAGTTGCAGCCCCTTATACGCACACTCCATCTCCCTTTCGGTTTCATATTCAACAAAAGCATATCCAAGCGAGGCTCCAGTTACCGGAAAAATTGCACCAATCAAATTACAAAGATGGACTTTCATAGTATTGTGTCAAAAAAAAAAAAATAAACACATAAAACTCTGCAAACCAATACGCATGATATTCAAGAGCATTGTAGTTGTAATGTTTTGACATTCTATATGGAGCTCGAATTCAAAGCAAAATTAAGAAGCTCACCAATGTGCCTGACCAAGCGCAAGTTTTTGACCCGACCATGCTTGCTCATAGCCTGAAAACCCAAATTCAAAATTCGTTTTTAGGCCAAGAATTTCCACTGAATTGGGTTTCTACCGATCACAGTCGAACAACCTTCTCTCTATTTCTTTCTTTGCTCAATTTTCTGAGCAACCAAACAGAATGTGAGAGAGAGAGAGAGAAACAAAAAAAAAAAGAGATGAACCTTGCGAAGAGCGCGTTCGGTGGTGAGATGAGAAAGGTGACCGACGAAGAGAGTGCAAAATGGGTCGCCGAGGAGCTTGGGATCTCCCAGGGGGTCATCTGCAAAAGCAAAAGAGTTACAGGGACAAAGTATAAGTAAAAAGAAGCAAAGGGTGGGGAGATTAGAGAAAAAGGAAAAAAGAAGGAGAAGAGAGAGAATGTGTGCTTACAGAGGCCAGCGGAGGAGCAGAGGAAGGCTCAGTAGTCGGCGTTGTCGTGGGGAAGTGTGTCAGTACCGCCTATGCTTCCCGCCTGAATCGGTTGATACGCCTCCGCAAAAACATCGCGTTTAAGTTTCCGTTCACGTTTGGTCCGCCCCCGCTCATCGTCGCATAATCTATCCCTGTCTTTAGGGGCAACGCAAATTCATGGACAAACAGGTGGGCTTCATAGAGGTATTTTTTGGGCCCATTTTGTTTCCTGCCCACATTTTTGCTTGCAACGCATTGACTCAAACGGGCCAAGAAAATCTGATGATCAGCCCATGTTTTCTCGGTTTTGAACCGAGGGAG
Organism: Pyrus communis; assembly: GCF_041283825.1. Taxonomy (NCBI): domain Eukaryota; kingdom Viridiplantae; phylum Streptophyta; class Magnoliopsida; order Rosales; family Rosaceae; genus Pyrus; species Pyrus communis. The sequence continues at coordinate 1,761,732 of NC_142568.1, forward strand.
TATATTGACTCAAAAAGTATGTGGGTTTTCAAATGGTTCCGACAACATAGAGAATCGAATTCATTACAATTGAAACCCTAAAGTCGGTAAGTTCTGTGTCTCAAGATTTGGGCTGTCACTAAGAAAATTACTGCATGGTATACTTTTAAGCTTCAAGCAGCCGTCAAGGCTCAAATGAACAAGACCCATAAGATTATTGTTGTTGATAATTGCAAGTGTACAATATCGTCTAAGTAATATAGTGATAAGTAGAGAGTCATTCAAACAGGGATTAATTAACCTAAATTTACTATTGAGATTGACTTCAAACTAAACTTAAATAAAACAAGGATTACGTTGACAAATTCAAATATGCAAAGAAACGAAACGAAACTAAAAATAACAATTGATCGACCACAAAGTAAAAGTGAATGAATTATAAAAGATTAAAATATGGAAGCACTAGGACTTCAGGTTCCTCATTCTCAATCCCATCTAATCCCATTATTCATATTAACATCAAATTATTCCCATGTTGCCAGCAATTATCCCTTGATTTGTCAATATTTCCTGTCAGAATATACTAACCGTTTTTCTAATCATCTACCCATGCTATGTCTAGCCACAAATATAGATAATCAAAACCTTTTACGCTAAATGGATAATTACATGAAGCTACACAAATTAGAACCAGTATGTCTACTCAATTATGTAATTCATGGTAATTGTTACATGAAGCAATCTACTAAACTCAACCTGTAAATCACAATTTAGTTTTTCACACAAATAAAGGCCAGTTATTTGCTAACAACGAAGCACAATAACAACTACTCAACATAGGAAATAACTGAGATCAATATATAATAACGAGAATTATATGTTCATGATAAGAGTGCACCCTAGTCCTAGCAAAAAAAACTTAGTTCATGATCAAACTAATAACAAATATGGATGATTTCGATGACATGCTATAAATCTTGATCTCCAACTTTGTGTTTGAGTGTGTACATGCGCTGGGAAAAACTTGGAGCCTCTCTGGAGTTCTCCACCTTTCTTGCGGCACACCCTGAGGATCTGCCAAAAATACCTCCTTTTATTCTCCCCCCGTCTGCCTCTTAACAAGGGGATTAAAACCCTTCTCATTCTTGGAAAAGTCCAACGCCACTTTTTATGAAGCTCAAATTGGATTTAATTTGATAATGCCCAAATTCCAGCACAACCCTCACATAGCAGCAGTCCAATTTGTTATTCCTTTATACTTTCTTTATAATTCTTCTTAAAAATCCACACTTATGTCCGACTATTATTTCTACAAAACTCACACAAAACACATCAAACTCACCAATTTAATATAAAATCGTGACCAAATAATAAGTAAAAGAGGTATAAAACATGCATGTAATATCACCCTAACAATTATCGACAATGGCAGTTCTTCAATTGCAGTCTCATCCAAACAAAGCCATTGGAGTTCTTCCATACTAAAATCTCTGGAAACTTCTCAAGATTTGAGCAGCCAAAAAGAGTAAAATTTTCCAGGGATTTGAGTTGACAGATACTACATTGCGGACTTTTAAGCTTCAAGCAGCTTTTAAGGCTTAAACTACGAAGCCCCGTAAGATTATTTATCGACAATGGCAGTTCTTCAATTGCAGTCTCATCCAAACAAAGCCATTTGAGTTCTCCCATAACTTCTAAAATCTCTGGAAACTTCTTAAGATTTTTGGAGCCAGAAAGAGAAAACCATCTAAGGGACTTGAGTTGACAGATACTGCATGGCAGACTTTTAAGCTTCAAGCAACCTTCAAGGCTCAAACTACAAAGCCCCGTAAGATTATTTATCGACGATGGCAGTTCTTCAATTGCAGTCTCATCCAAAAAAAGTGAATTGAGTTCTCCCATAACTTCTAAAATCTCTGGAAACTTCTCAAGATTTGAGCAGCCAGAAAGAGTAAAATCTTTTAGGGACTTGAGTTGATCGATATTGCATGGTAGACTTTTAAGCTTTAAGCAGCCTTCAAGGCTCAAACTCCGAAGCCCCGTAAGATTATTTATCGACGATGGCAATTCTTTAATTGCAATCTCATCCAAACAAAGCCACTGGAGTTCTTCCATAACTTCTAGAATCTCTGGAAACTTCTCAAGATTTGAGCAACCAGAAAGAGTAAAATCTTTTAGGGACTTGAGTTGACAGATACTGCATGGCAGACTTTTAAGCTTCAAGCAACCTTTAAGGCTTAAACTACGAAGCCTCGTAAGATTATTTATCGACGATGGCAGTTCTTCAATTGCAGCCTCATCCAAACAAAGCCATTTGAGTTCACCCATAACTTCTAAAATCTCTGGAAACTTCTCAAGATTTTTTGAGCCAGAAAAAGAAAACCATCTAAGGGACTTGAGTTGACAGATACTGCATGGCAGACTTTTAAGCTTCAAGCAGCCTTCAAGGCTCAAACTACAAAGCCCCATAAGATTATTTATCGACGATGGCAGTTCTTCAATTGCAGTCCCATCCAAACAAAGCCAATTGAGTTTTCCCATAACTTCTAAAATCTCTGGAAACTTCTCAAGATTTTTGGAGCAAGAAAGAGAAAACCATCTAAGGGACTTGAGATGACAGATACTGCATGGCAGACTTTTAAGCTTCAAGCAACCTTCAAGGCTCAAACTACGAAGCCCCGTAAGATTATTTATCGACGATGGCAGTTCTTCAATTGCAGTCTCATCCAAACAAAGCGACCGGAGTTCTTGCATAACTTCTAAAATCACTGGAAACTTCTCAAGATTTGAGCAGCCAAAAAGAGTAAAATCTTTCAGGGACTTGAGTTGATAGATATTGCATGGCAAACTTTTAAGCTTCAAGCAGCCTTTAAGGCTCAAACCATTAAGCCTTGTAAGATTATTTATCGATGATGGCAGTTCTTCAATTGCAGTCTCATCCAAATGAAGCTGTAAAAGTTGCTTTATAGTTTCTGAAATCTCAAGAAACTTCTCAAGATTTTTGGAGCTAGAAAGAGAAAACCATCTAAGGGACTTAAGTTGGCAGATGCTGCTTGGAAGACTTTTAAGTTGTAGGCAACCTTTTAGGTTAAAAGTATGAAGTCCTGTAAGATTTTTAATTGAAAAGGGCAAATCTCTAACTGTAGTGCCATCCAAACAAAGTTTCAAAAGATTCTTCAAAACTCCTAAAATCTCTAGAAACATCTTGAGACTTTTACAGCCATAAAGAGTAACATCTTTTAGGGATTTCAGTTGGCAGATGCTGCTTGGAAGACTTTGAAGCTCTATGCAATCTTTTAAGTTCAAAGTAACAAGCCGTGTAAGATTTTTAATTGATGAGGGCAGTTCTTTAATTGCAGTCCCATCTAAATGAAGTTCTGAAAGTTCCTTCATGACGTCTAAGATCTCTGGAAACTTCTCAAATTTTGAGTAGCCAGAAAGATTAAGAGATTTGAGAGATCTCATATTAATGCTACTTGGAAGACCCTGAAGATTTTTGCAACATCTTAAGTCTAAAGAAACTAGCCCTGTAAGATATTTGATTGATGAGGGCAATTCTTTAATTGCAGTCTCATTTAAACGAAGCACTGATAGCTTCTCCATACCTTCTGAAACATCCGGAAACTTTTCAAAACTAGAGCAGCCAGAAAGAATAAGGCTTTTGAGAGATTTCATATGAATGCTGCTTGGAAATTTCCTCAGTTCTTTGCACCCTCCTAGACTCAAAACAAGAAGATTTTGAAGAGATGAAATGGATGGATGAACCTCAAATAAACTCTTACAATTTTCAAGGAATAATGCCTCCAGATTTTTCGCCTCAGTTAAGTTGGGGGTTCTTTCAAGGTATTGAGAGTGGTTTAAATTGATGAACTTCAACCTTTTCAAATGCTGTTCAAATATCCAGGAAAACATGGATTACTTAACAAAGCAAATGAGAAATTAGCCAATTTTAAAGAAAAATATGAAAGAGATGATTGTACCCTGGTTCCTTCCCAAAGTTGTTGGATGTTACTATATAGCATGTCAAGGTCAACTAGGTTGTTGGGGTGAAAATTGGATGGCAAAGACTTTAGGGGGCAGCCATGCCAAAAGAGACACCTCAACTCTTGAGAAAGATACTTTAAGTCTCCACTCAGGTGTTGTATGAAATCATAGTTTCTAAAGGGGTTATGATATTTGATACGGAGCAGTCTTAGCCTCGTCATTCCAACAAAAGCTTCAGCATTTAAGTATGCTTCTTCTGATTTGTTTGACAAGTCCAGGACTATGCTCTCAATAGCTTTTGTTGCCTGGATAGAGAATGGGGGAATTTAAGTAAGTGCAAATACCCATAACCTTAATTACGTATATAAAATAAATAAATGTTTCTACACTAATTGCATATGAAAAGGACAGTGGATGATTATATCTTACTGTATTTTGAGTTAACACAGGATGAACATCTTCATAACTCCACAGCCTACTGCGTCTCCCGGGCTCTTTAATAGATTCTTGGCGGACAATTTCCCAACCCATTTCTTCTAGTAAATCATGCATCTCGATTGTGCCATAATATGAGATTGCTATGAGAGATCTATCAATTAGAACTCTTAATCCACTATTAGGATAGAAGCCACAACCGTCCAGGATTTTTGTTGCATAATCTTTTTCCATTCCTTTAAAGAAACAAGCAATGTCCAAAAAAATGTCCTTCTCCGAATCATCCAGCCCATCAAAACTTGTTCTAAGCACATCCTGAATTCCCACGTGTGGGATTTTCCTTATCTTCTCTAACACATCTTCCCACTCGCGTACACTTTTGTTATCAAGAAAGGCCCCCAGGACTTTGAGCGCTAAGGGCAAGCCTTGAGCATATTCTATGGCATGGCATGTGAGATGATTGTAGTCTCTTGTGGGTTGGCTTGTTCTGAAGGCATATTGCATAAAGAGGTCAACAGCTTCATCGTCACTTAAAAACCGGGGCCTACATATTGCATCAACTCCGCTTAGTAATTGCACATCTCGTGTTGTTATAATAATTCTACTTCCGCAGCCAAATGAACGTTGTTTTCCTAGTAAGCCTTCAACTTGTTCTATATTGTCCACATCATCAAGAACAAGGAAAACCTTTTTCTTAGCTAGCCTTTTCCTTAGCATCTTGGAACCTTTGTCCAAAGTTCCTAAACTTCGCACCTTTTCCTTCAAGATTCTGGATAAAAGCTCTTCCTGCATATGTACTGCACCATGCCTGGAGAAATTTCCTTGACATTTTCAAGAAAGCAGTAAGCTTCAAATTGACAAGCGATTTCCTCATAAACAGCTCTGGCAATGGTTCACCACCCGTATGATGATGAGTCCAAGAAAGAACAATTCACCACCCGTATCCCGACGGTAATACCAATAATGTCGAGAGATTTGCCCCCGAAATTGCCTCCTACCATTTGGCTCTGGACAAAACTTGGCTGCTTAATAGTTTGCAGGAAGTCCTGCTAAATAGCCACGGTGGCTGCTTATCGGTAAGACACTTGTCCATTGTTTTTTTTCCTTTCTAAAAGAAGAGCGGTGATATTCTTACATCAATGTCTTATTTCCTCACCCACCATTTAATGAAAATGTTAATTACATATTTATCATTTTAAAAGAAGACTCTTAAACCCCTATTTAATTCAGTACTAAAATTTTGAAAAAACAAAAAATAATTTAAAATAATAAATATATAATGGTGGGTGGGGTGTGATATCTTTGGTGGAAAGAGGTTGGGAAAGATTTGGGTTAGAATCGACATAAAGGTTGGAGGAAGGAATGGACGTGTGCTAGATGAAGGCAAGAAACTTCAATGGAGAAAAAAAAGAATTTGGTGTGAGATTTGCGGTTTTGACAATAAAGGAGGAAGAAGAGTGGTTTGGAGATACGGGTTCTCTGCAGGGCGGCGTTAGGTGTGAAGAAGATGATGAATGTTTGGGTTTTAGGTCTTGCATTTTCTTTCATTTTTTTTCTGTTTTTATTTCTTTATTTATAATATTATTTAAAGATATATTAGAATCATTTAAAAAAAATATAATTGTTATTTTGGAAATAATGGTGGATGGGGAAATAATATTTTACTTTTTTAATTTTCTATGGTGGATGAGATTATCATGTGGATGAGAAAATAAAACACTGAGATGGGTCTAGTAGCACCCCTAAAAGAATTATGCAATATTAAAATATTATGTAAATGACCAAAATAACCTTATGCCCCGGTTCAATTTGTCCAGTCTTCTCCCTTTCCTCTCTTTTGTTTCGCACTGACCCCAACTTTTCTTTTGTTCCTCTTCTTAGACAAAAGCCAATCCTCTTACTCATGGATTCTCTTTAATCTTCATATCTCATCAACAACATCAGGTATATATGCACCCATTTTAATTTCAAGTTTTGGCAAATTTAATTAGTGGGTTTTTGATATTTAGGAATTACAACTCTAATTCTTGTTATTTAGGGTTACTGTTCTTTCACTTGTTTTCCAAGCATTTAATTTTCTTTTCATTAGATGCTTATGCCTTGTACAGTGTGCGTATACAAACTCGTAATCTATTATTTTGAAAAGTGGCTTATTCTTTTTCATTTATTTGGTTCATTGGGTTGTGTAGTTAATCCAAAGTTGTCTTTTTCGATTCATCAATTTGCAAGCAATATGTTTGAAAAAAACAATTCTCATGTGTGGCTGCTAAAGTTAAAATAACTTGTAATTGTCTTTGAATTGGCATAACTGCTTTCTAAAATAGTTATTCTAATATTTTATACAAGTATTTTTAAAATTTCATTAAAAAAAAAATTAAAGAACCCATTAATTAAATTTGCCTAAACTTGAAAATTAAAATTGGTGGGTGCATGTGCTTTCGCCAAGAAGAGGAACAAAACAAAGTTGGGGTCTGTGAACGAAAGAGAGGCAAGGGAGAAGACTGGACAAATTGAACGGGAGTACAAGGGTATTTTGGTCCTTTACATGATATTTTAATATTGCATAACTTTTTTAAGAAAGAAGAAAAATAGTGGACAGGTGTCAAACTGGTAAGCAGCCACAGTGGCTATTCAGCAGGAGTTCCTGATTAAGCAGCCAAGTTTTGTCCCTTGGCTCTGGGAGAAATGTTAACGTGACTCTACTTTGACTCTATTGAACTTTCCGTCGTATTCATGTTTGTGGCACAATTTTTGTAACAACATTATATAAGTAAAAAAAATAAAGTGATTGAAAGTTCATGGAGAACATTTCTCTTGACTCTTAAGTCTCTAATGGCACCTTGTTCACTACCACTATGAAGTATTATTCTATCTTTGTTTGTCCACAAGAAGTTTGAAGTTTGATTTAAAATTTGATATTCAATTAATTTGCTCCCTAAAATTCCCTTTTTGGTCTCAATGTACATTTTTAATTTGAATTTGTCTAATTTTTCCTTTAAAACAACCAAAATTGAGTCATTCTACCCTATTTTCGTTACGGATGTCAAATGAAAGGGCAGTCGAGACATTTCATATTGTCAATACAAATTTTCGTCATCTTCAGTCTTGATGAAAATGCACCTGCAAAACAATCAACACATTTGATCAAAAACCTAAGCCCCACGCACCCATGAGGTGGGGGATTAGGCCAATGGATCTCCGATGCCTAATTTAGTTTCTCTGAAAAGATTATGTGTTTAGGGCTTTGAAGGGTATCAAGGGCTTAACGAAATTTGGTAGAGATGGAAGTATTTATAGGAGAAGGGGTCGTCCATGTTGTTAGGGTTTTGTCCTACGACATCCTATTGGCCAAGGTTTATGGAGAGAATTGTCTCAAGATATTAAATAGGATATAACATCTTGAATAAATATACCTAATTGATTTAAATATGAATTACTAACTTAAATATAGTCAATCTTCAATTGAGAATGTATTAAATATAGGATTTAGGTAATTAATTCTTATATTTAATGCTTTAACTTTTCATTGTCATGGGCAGGTGAGCTATGCGCAGTTGTATTCAGTTGATTTTTTTTTTTTTGGACAAACGATATTATTTACACTAAAGAGAGAGGGTGGGCTTAACCTCACAATGGGTTAGCAATAACCTGGTTCAAATTCACCTTTGGCAAGAATCGAGCCCAAGACCTCTCACTTACAAGTGAAGATGAATATCACTAGACCGTAGTACTAAGTGGCCAATCATATTTAGCTGATTAAACCTTCCGACTATTGAGGTGCGCATGGGAGTATCTGAGAAGCTTGCCCATTTAATGAGGGCAATCTTGTCCTTCTTGAGCAAAAATCCACATGTCACCTCTAGAACTTTTAGGGATTATTTTAGAGTCCACACATATCATGATGACAATAATGAGCCTTTGGTTGGCAAGGTAAGAAATTTTCAGACTGCCCTAAACTTCTAAAATTGTCATATATTTTGTTAACATGAACACAAAAGTGAGACAAATCCAGTTTCTAAACCCTGAAACCGTTGCCTATTTAATTATAATTAACTCATTGAATGATTTAACCCTCCAACATCGTTTATTGAAAAAAAAAAATTGCGCCTTGTAAGTTACAACGCATTGTTAATCATAGTAATTCCCAAGCCTATCTTTTCTCTTTATGCAGCTGCACCCCTCTCTCTCTCCTTCAGTTAAATTTAGGCCACAACGCATTGTTAAACACGCTCTTGACATTGAGCTAAGGAATTGAACGCTTGTTTACTACAAAGGCATTCACAATATTCATCAAGCAATCCAAGTAATCTATAAAACATGGTTTCAATTTTGATATTTTTTCAGCAATGATTGCATGAAACATTCACCATGCAGCATGAACTCTAATTTTACCTTTTTTTTTTGTTCAAATTATAGATTTAGCTTAAATTTATTGTTCTTATAATTGTGGTGAATTGAATATGTGTGAATAAGAGAAGAAAAAAAATGGGATTTTTCAAACCCTACACACATGGGAGCCGCAGCCTGAAACCGCGCTTCTTGAGCCACCAAGTCGTTCCTGCTCCAAAACTCTAAGGTCCAAAACAAAACCATTTTGCATCACCTTTCTTATGGACCTGGGCTGCTTGCAGTCGACCCACAACCCAATTGGGCATATGCACCAAACCGTCCCACTTTTTTTTTTCTTTTTTTTTTTTCTTTTGGGCCTTGTTTTTTTTTTTTTTTTTTTTTTTGGCTCTCATGAAATAACAAGCCCATGGGTTAGGCTTGATTTTTCACTTTTCCTTCTTAGCCCAATAATTGGGTATATAATCTGTTAACCCATTTACTTCTCCTTTGTTGCCCAGCAACCCAACAACCACCCTTTTGGGCCTGCAAGCCACGACAGCCCCATATTTTGGGTCGTCCTTCATTCTTTTCACACATAGGTCCTGAAGCTATTCCTGTTCACTACATATGTATATTGTGTTTGTTTGCAAGTATCATGAACCTAGAGTTCGTACTTAAACTCGAACTTGCAGTTTTGAAAATAAGTGCTATAGAAATTCGAAATTTCATAAAACAATACACCCGTAAAATTCCAAAGTTCTTGTAGGTGATTTGTTAGGATTACATGTAGATGATGCTTTTAAAAACAACTGTAAAATTTAGTTTGTGCAAATTACTTTATTGTCCATAATTTTATTTTGTGATAGAAGACAAAAATATTTTTTCACCATCTTATAGTTGACAAAAAGAGTTTCATTAATATGTGGTTTAATTTAACTTCTTCCTTACAAATATGTTATGTGTAAATAAACTAACTTGAAATATGTCCAATTTTATGGAAAGAGATCCTCTTCGGATCCTTTCCACCAAATCCACCCAATCAATCAATACAGACCCTTGAAATTTGATCCAACGGCTACAAACAGGGGGCCTCTTTAAAAGTTATAACTACTGTAGCCGTTGAACTAAATTTCAAGGGTCCGAATTAGGTAATTGGATGGATTTGGTGGAAGAGATCCGGAAAGGATCCCTTTCCCAATTTTATGGCCTAACAATTAGATTAGTCCAATTTTTAGTTATTTTTTTATTTAGGTCCATGAATAGGACTCCATATGTCAGCACTTTTTGTTGTTAGGTTGATACTTTGCATTGTGATTACTATTTTACTCTACTATATCTATTCAATGGGAAAAGAAAAAATAGAAAATGATATGATCGGTACTTTGATAGCGATTCTATTTGTTAATAATCGTTATAAACATAGCGACTATTACACAAAAGAGTCGCTATTTTCATACCGATCCATCCCTTTTCAATTTTTTTTTTCAGTTTTTTATTTTATTTTTATTTTGTTAATATTCGTGTTTTTCAAAATATATTATAATTCATTTTTAAATACTTGGAATCAATGATTTAAAACCTAAATTTAAAGATATTTTTCTATTTTCTCACTTTAAGAATCAATAAAAAGTAGTTTCAGGACCTAATAATCGGTAGGATCACATCCAAAGGTTTTGCAATATTTTCCTTAACTCCAGCGCAAAATATTTCTTAAAACTAAAAATTTCAATTTCTTTTTTCACAAAAAATTGTGTGCTATAAGCCAAAGTTAGAGTCATTCTATTTGCACCACATATTTCCTAAAATTAATTTTGGACATTTTCAAAATTCCGGACACCTATAAGTCTCTTGCTGGGCCTCGCTATTAGTTATATTATTTTTCTATTTTTTTTTTCAACTCAGGTAACCTATTAGTCGGCATAAACCCATATTTCAACTGATCTTTTACAATCTAAATTACCTATCATACAAGTATTTTTACAGTCTAAACTATATATCATATAAGTACTTGTACAAGCTAAACTACCTATCATATTATAATATTAGTCGGCATAAACTTAGATTTCAACTGATCTTTTATAATCTAAACTACCTATCATACAAGTACTTTTACAATCTGAACTACCTGTCATATAAGTACTTGTACAAGCTAAACTACATATCATATTGTAACTACCTATCATGGTGGAATAAGTAATTTTACATGATTCTAACAGTAAGATGTAGTCTTTCATCTTGGTAATGTTAAAAGCCCCCGAAGCTAACACAATCAATGTCAAAAGCCCCTTGAGCAATTATTTACATAAGACAATCAATGTATAATGCTCGCGAATCATGTAGACTAGAATCATGTAACAAATACCAGCAAAAATGAAGCTTACTGTAAACGACACAACGAAAACATGTAAAATTACTTGTAGTTCTCATAGCTTCATGTGAATTCAAATTCAAATTTGGATACTAATTTGCAAGAATCGCGAGGAAAATTCAAAATAGGAATCGGATATAGTTTTTGATGAAACGACGAGATTTGATGAGTAGCTTTTTTTTTTTTTTTTTTTTTTCCTAATACAACAATATATTTTACACTAAAAAAGATGAGAGTTTTTTTATGAAATGATGAGATTTGATGTGTAACTTAAAGTTCCATGTTAATTCTGGAAGAGTCATGATAAAACATTCAACGATAGTCGGTGCAATTTTGTTTTCAAATTATGGACACTTTAATTGCTCTACTTATTAGACCCTACCTATGACTGTGCAATACATTAGATCCATATCAAAACATGCGGATCAGGATCCTCTCCTGAGCAAAGGGTGAGGATCCTCCTGACCAAGCCCATTGGGCCATTAAAATTTTATCCACAACTACAAACAGGGGCCCCCTCTAAAAGTTAAATAATTGCAGCCGTTGGATAAAATTTCAACGGCCCGATAGGCTTGGTTAGGAGGATCCTCACTAGGAATGGGCAAATACCTATTGGTTATGGGTGACTGCGGTTATCTGCCCATTTAAATTTGATGGTTACGATTATGGGTAACCGTTTACCCGTGAAATTTAAATGGACGGTTATGGGTATTATCCGTGGTTATAAACAGGTACCCACTTAACCTTTATTTTAATATATGTAAAACTACAAAAAAAAAAATAAATAAATAAATAAAAAATTAGTTTCTAACTAAGTTTAGTATGTCGAGATATATTTGGTTATAAAGGGTCATATAATATATATATATGCCTCACTTGAGAGAAAAATATAGTTGATAGAACGGGTTAATGTTTAATATATGTGATTGAATGTGATGAAGCATTAGTGTTCGACAATTTTGTTTTGGAGTCTTTTGGAGTTTTGACCAATTCAAGATAATGATTACCTTGAGCATTTAGAAATATGTTATTATTAGATGATGCTGTTTGGGCTCGAAATAATATTGTTGGGCCGAGCATAGGGTTGTGCTCAGCCCAAAGCTGTGTCAAATACTATGGGCTGCCTGATGGATTCTGGGCCATTTAGCAGGGTCGGTCGAGTCCTATCATAAGAAGGAGTATGCCAGATAAATAAAGAGGGTCGAGGAAGTCCTGGTGCAACTAGGATTCTCGGCCATCGAGGAATAAAGCCTCGAAGGGGGGTAAGTTCAAAGTCCTAATGGGAGTAGGGTTGTTCGAAGTAAAGTTGGAACGGGGCAAGGACTCCCAATCCAGATAGGGGTTTGATTCGGTCTCAAGGAGTGGGTGCTATAAATACAAGAAATCATGCAACAAAGAAGGACGTTCAATTCAACACACAACTGCCTTGCGCAAAACCTCTCAAACATCTTGAGATTTTTTATTTTCTTTTTCCACCAACACATCTTCAGTTTGGATAAACAGCACTGCGTTTAGGCCGACTGGTTACCTATCCAAGTCTCGGCCGAGGAGGGTTTTCGAATCCTTATTGGCAGGGGTCATCTTATCAACCTTCTCGGCAAAGTAAGGTGTCACGAGTTACGACATTCGGCGTATCGGACGCGAGTGATTTTATGATTGGGTATTCACAAGTGAGTTTTAGAGTTCGGCATTCTAACGGCCGAACCACGTTCACTATCAAGACATACATCACCTTTGAATATTTGTGCCCGTATAGTCTGGTGTCGATTCGACGTACTTATACTCTTACGAATATAATCACGGTGATCGAATCAGGCACCGACGATTTGTGAACTTCGCAGAACTAGCAGCCTCGTCTTCAGGCTTTAGAACCCAAAGACCGAGAGTGTTCCTTCCTCGGTCGCAGTTGCAAGATTAAGAAGTCAGCAACGCGCTTAAAGCGACAACAACGAATTTTACTCCTCGACCGACCTCGGCCGACGAGTTGGCACGCCCCGCATTTAACTGAAGGACTTAGTTAGCCTATTAATTACTAAACATGCGCGCCACGTAGGCTTTGTAATTTTTAGAATCAACAGATGCGTACCTACATATATATATATATATATATATATTTAATTGGCCTCGAGTTTTCAATAAATATTTGACCCCAAAATTAGAAATCGATTAAATAGCTTGGATCGATGAACATATGTTTTTAAATAAAAATCCAAATATTTATCAAATTAGCCTATTAACAGACTGATGCGTACTTACATATATATATATATGTATGTATGTATGTATACAAGAATATTAACTAACCTACAACCATGCATGATTCTTGTAATAGATTGACCGTCACCTAATTGGGAGACATCGCATATATTCATAAATAATATTGCCATTAATATAAAAAATACATGTTAAATGTACTTATAACGGTATTTAATAGTTAAAAAAAAAAGAAAATTATGACAAATTTCTTTTTAATTTTCAAGTTGTTAAAAAGATAGATAGACGGGTAAATAAAAAATGTAAATGAGTACGCGATTATGGATAAATAGGTATGATTAACCGTTTATAAACAGTTATGGGTATTGGTATACCCGTTTATATAAATACCCAATGGATGAACAGTTATGTGGGTAAAAACTCAAACGGTTCTGGATAAATAACCGCAGTTATCCGCCCGCCATAACCATTGCCCATCCCTACTTGTAACTCATTTAAATAAGTAATCACTCCACCGTGCTAATATTGCTTATACAGAAAAATAAAACATAAATTAACAATTCGCCCAGCACAAGAGTGGTGGGAAAATTGAGGCCTGCTTGTTTGAACCATCATTGTGGCGACAAATTAATTCATGTAAAACATTCACATTGGAAGGTCTTTTACGAGAATGGCATCGTCAAAGGAAACTGGACGCATTGCAGAAACTGCTTTCTCGGTTCACAAACTCAGCAAACAAGCTTCAACGAAAGAATTAAAACTAGTATGTCGAAGAAACTGAATAAACTTAGCACACCGTCGTTGATCAACAAAATTTCAAAGCTCTAGTAAAATAGGATTAGATCAAACAGCGCTCGAACACCAAGATTTATAGAGTTCATAAAACTCCGGATTGAATTGTATCCAGATCCACCAAACTCAACATTCACTACACCAGTTTGCTTCGACTCGCGCCATAAAAATATTAAATGACTAGTAATAGGTATAAAAAAGAGGGTCAACATCTAGTAAAATCATGAAATACCGGATATGCCAAGCAAAACTCAGAAAGATTTGCGTTAGATATGGCCTAGGCAAATGATAAACATCCCAGCTAAAACAGATATCATAGAAAGCCAACAAAAGAAAGAACCTCGTCAACAAACTGTTTATGCAGCAGCGCCAGCACCCTTTCCCTTCTTCCTCTGGAGCTTCTTCATGTAAAACTCAAGTTCCTTACCCTCCAAGATGTACCTGACGAAAAGTATGCAAGACAAAATAAGATGATGCAAACACAGAAATACAACTGAAGAGAATAGTAACACGAGTTATTAGACTCACCCATCACATCTCCCACATTGGCCTGGACGGGAAGATATGCAAGCCAGCAATCTCCCACCTCCAAACTGCTCTTCAATATGGGGGTCTAGAGTGCGACCTTGCTGACGTTTCTCAAGTTTCCTGGCAACATGATTACTCTTTTTTGCTTCCTCTGTAGTTCCTTCTCCTTCCTGCTTGTACATATAAAGATAGAACTAGTTAGTGTGATAATGAAATGAAATTACCGTCCACTAACAAATACAAAGTGAGAACTGCAAAGGACGGGTGATGACATGAAAGCCTATACGAAACCACTTATCCTTATTTCACAAACCATACACATGCACACCGTCGCCTATAAGTTACTGAAAAAACCTTGATGGGCCCTAACAATACATACCCACATCATTCGTGTTTTTATTATAACCAAATAGGACAGTGAGATTTGACATCACTTCTCAATACTTCTC
The DNA here is from genome assembly GCF_041283825.1 of Pyrus communis. NCBI lineage: Eukaryota > Viridiplantae > Streptophyta > Magnoliopsida > Rosales > Rosaceae > Pyrus > Pyrus communis. The sequence goes on from NC_142568.1 coordinate 1,776,810, forward strand.
TCCACGCTAACCTCACTACCCTCACAATGCAATTCAACAACTATGTGCAGTTACAAGTCAGTGCAACCATTCAGAAGTGAATACTAATTTTCAAGCCAGGTTGTTCTACATTGACAATGATGATATGTAAGTAAGTAGAGGGTCAATAAATTATCCCGCCCAATGTAGCAAACAAAAGGTGTCTGAATTCACAAAAAGCTTACCTCTGGGGTATCCTTCTTAGCAACAGCAGACTTCTTCTTTCTGCCAATTTCAACTCCGTAATGCTGGAGGTACCACTGCTTAAATGGAGCTGCATCCACCTGGACAATGGCGCTTTTCACCAGAGTTTGTGTTCTAACAAGCTCATTGTTTGACGCATTGTATACAACATCCAGGAGACGGGTTTTGCGAGTAACGGCTTCACTGCCCCACGAGAAGTTCCCAGTATCCAACCTGAGAGCTCTCCATTTGACATTGCCTCCTCGCACACGGATTCTCCTTACAGTCTTGTTGCTGGAGAGCTTAGTATTTGCAGGCTGACGGCCGAGCTCATACCTGGTTCAGTCCAAAGAATGAGAAACAATTAAAAATTCATAACCTTACAATTGTCTATCTTTCAAGCAAAATCAACAATTTTATTCCTCAAAAATCCTAGATGGTTAAATTCCCTCTTAATTCCCCATTCTAGGCAATGCCACATGCACAGTACCAATGGGATTCAAGATCTACGCTAGTTCTATCCTATTCTATTCTCTTCCTGGGAATCCCAAAGGAAAACCTGTGACGGTTCATTTCACATTCTTTCTAGCGATATCACTGCTTCGACTAAGCTAACAAATGAGAATGTTTAGCAGGACTAACAAACTCCAAAATTCATTAACGGCAGAAATGACATATTGAAATTAAGATTCTTTTAAGTTTTATGCGCCAAAATTGTAAAGCCTAGATACCATGAAATAGATAGAGCCATGTAGCAAAATTTTAAACCTCACAAAAGCATACCAACCCGAAAAATCAAAACAGATGAAACATGGTGTTTCAGCGTAAACAAATTCGAATAAAAATGCGAGACTTCAGTTGCATTTGCTATCTAGAAGTTAAGATACAAATCACATTCTCTAAGACAAGCACTAATCATAATTTCCACATAGAACCCAGTATTTAGCCTAGCAATCCAATGTGGGCACCAACATACTCACAAAAAATCGGAGAACACAACGAAAAACTTAGAAATAATTTACGATTAATAACAGATCAGTCGCCTAATTACAACATAACAAATCACTAAAAAAAATATTACAAAGGGCAAATAATAGAAAATGAAGGAAAATTAACAAGCAATCAAAGAGTAAAGCAGAGAGAGAAATGGGGTTGAAGGTAGAAAGCATTACTTTCTCTTCTTCCTCCATGCCTTCTTCTTGCCTCCAGTAGCACGGCGCTTGTGCATCGAATCACGTGAGATACCTGCATATTATCACATATACAAAACCAGTGACACACATACAGAGAGAGTGAGAGGAAGAGAGAGAGAGAGAGAGAGAGAGAGAGAGAGAGGGTCTGAGTGGTACCCATGGTTCCGGAGTGAGAGAGAGCTTCGGCGAGACCACCTCCTCCTCCTCCTCCGCGCTTCGGCTAAAGTAAAACCCTGAAACCTTGTTCTTTTAAAAGAGGGTGGCTGTCAAAACCCTAGGGAGATTATACGAGCCTGAAGGATATTTTCGTCCTTTTAGGTGGCTATTTTTATTTTATTTTATTTTTCCTTTTTCCTTCTTGTGTTTTTATTGAAAAATTGCACAAATACCATCTGACAATTTCGAACCGTTCGGTAACTTAAAAAACAAACAATCAAGTATTATTTCACTAAATAAAGTTATTGTGCGAATTTTATAATATTTTTTTAAGATGTTATTGTGATAATTTTATAAAATATTATTGTGCAAATTTTAAAATGTTATTGTGCGAATTTTATAAAATATTTTTTCAAGTAGAGATTCGTATTTTTACAAATGTGTGCGCTGGTTTAATTTGAGAATGATTTTAAGAAAATAAAAAACATTAAAACGTGTTTGATAGGAAAATACCGATTCATGTTTGGTTATAATATACATTTTACGATGGTGAGTATGCAGATATAGTAGTTATCACATAAAGACATAAAAATGAGCTAAAGTCTAAACTGTATAAGTTTTTTCGACTTTCAAAATGATGGATAATCATAACTTCCCATCAATTATCTTTTTTAAAAAATAAAAATAAAAACTTTTTATGTTTAAATCAGAATCGAGAGATATCGTCCCTATATCTTAAATATTATAAAAACATTTATATTTTGTACTATATTTGACCATCTCTAACATTTCATTTTCAATTACCATCGTATTGGATGGAGGCAGATTGTCTGCCGTCTTCTTTGAGAGCCCTTCTCATCTCTCTCTCTTATTTTGTGCGATCACGATTAAATCACGTCAATATTTTATATTGATTTTTTTATAAAAATAATAAAACAAAAAGTAATAAGAATATAAGAGGAGATGGGAAGGACATCCAAGCAGACAATCTGCCTCTAATACGTACCCATTGGATACGTCCGTCAAGAAGTTGAAGTACGGGTTCAACTCGCTTTTGCCTTTGCCTTTTCAGTTAAGTAATTGAATTTAGGAAGGTGGAGGTCAATCATGGTCTGTGGCTGGAGCCTGGAGAGGTGGTCCGGGTGGAGCATGTGCTTTGAGTTTGGCGGAGGCTGAGGCGGTGAGAGGTCCTTCTCTGGCTTGCATGGTGCACAGTTTCTTACACGTTGAACTTAGATAAAAACCTGCCGAGAAAGCGGATTCACGGATTCACAGTTACGTGACGTTTCGAAAAACTCGAAAGCTTGCAAAGAAAGCGGTTCACGGATTCACAGCGGACCCCATTTATTGATACAACTGCATGAACACATTCCATATTTTACACAACCCAGATTCCCAACACAAATAACAAAACAAAAACCCAGAAACAAAACACAGATTCGAGATCAAACATTTTGAATCCAAATTCGAATCAATCATTTGGGACCGTGAGGGGCAAAGTTGAGCAATTGCTTGGAACGGAGCCACGGCTTCACCACCACCTCCGAATCGAACAACATGTGGACCCCATTCCTCACCGCCGACATCTTGAGGTAGTACTTGAGCCCGGAAACCACCTGGCTCTGCGCCTCCACCACCTCCAAGAACTGAAGCTCTCCGCCGCCGTCCATCTTCTGGGTACCCCTCTGCCTGTTGTACTCCTCTACCGAAAACCTCCCCAACTCTTGAACCTCCTTGTTCGTCTTCACGTTCTCGATCTCCTTCCTTCCCCCGAGCATGCCGCCGTACCCATTCGACGCGACGAAGAGGAGGCAGATCATAAGGGCAAAAATCGGAACTTTCATCATGATTTTGTATTGTTTATTGGAAAACAGGATATTGATTCGACTTTGCTAGTGGGTTTTTCTGGGTTTTCGAAATTTGCTGCGAATGAGGATTGAAATTGATGGGTTTTGGCAGAATCTGGTGGGTCTTATAGTTATATTTCTGGGGTATATTGTGGAAAAAATAGGGGACGTTTGGACGCGCAAATTAAGAAGGTGGGGATTGCAACACAGACGGCGTGCCGCGTCTTAGTTTGCTGGGAAACGACACGTCGCAAACCACCTACGTGTAGGCACACCAACTGGCACTGAGGGATTTTTTTTTTTTTATGATGAACGGGATAGAGGTTTTGATGGGTGTTCCTTTTTCTCCCTTCAATTTCTGCTTTTTGGAGAAGCCAAAATTCATGTCTTATAGTTTTCTGTTTTGTAGCTGCTTCACCGGATGATCATCTTTGCCTAAGTGAATTTTCTGAAATTTTGTTAAGAATCACATTAGAAAATGTAGAATTATGTTAAATTCAGTCACCTTGTGCGAGCGATTCTAATCTTAAAAGTGTCGGTCGCATAAATTTGATGAACAAAAATCTCATATAGTGAACAAATTCTTATTCACAAAAAAAATTGGACAATTTTTCGTTTTATGCTTGTCATTCTTGTGGAGAGATCATGCTAATCTTTTTTGAATCATCCAATTTTATCGGATGTCCTTCATAGAGGACAAACACACTGACTCTTTCATTTATAAAATATTTTACAAAATTGTTACAATTGTGAAAGAGAAATTCAAACTCGAGTGTAGAGTGAGCAAACAAACTATTATATGAGTCATTAATTTATATATAAAACCAACGCAAAAGATGAATAGTGTTTTTGGTGTCACCAAGCTTCAACAAAAATATTTGGACAAAAATGCCTCAAAAATAAAAAACTTCAAAGGCATCCCAAAATAATGCAACGGTATTTTCGTCATTTTAACAATGTTTTTTTTAATAATTAATTTTTTGTAATTTTTTTTAATTAGTACCTCACAATAGGCTAGCAATAATGTAATTCAATCAGCAGTTCATTCAATATTATTTTTTCTATTTTTAAACATGTTCAAAACATCTTAAGAGGCGTGCAATGTGTGATGACCCGTCCCTAATTTTCTATGTAATTTCTCCCAGAGTATGTGAATTGACATTTATGCCCTTGTTGGCAAGTGACGTGGACATGTTTATTTGTTCTTAAATTATTTTTCTCGCTATCGTAATTAAATTGTACTCGTCACTACGAACGCATGAGCGCGTGTTAGACTCGAATCGGACTTGTAACGTAAAAGTTATGCTCCATCAAAGTACAAGGATAACAAGTAGATTTGTACACGCGTGTGTATTAAATTATCAGTGTTAGAACCACTATGCTGGATAGATTTTCTGAATCCTTTTACTGTAGGAAATCTAAAAAACCCCCATATTTTCTTTTTAACCCAACACATGCCTTCCTTTGTCACTCACCAATCAAACTTTACCATTTTCACTCTCACCAATCACATCTCTTCCCACTTCCCTGCACCTAATCTGAAGAAGAAGAAAAAAGAAGAGAAAAGCATTCTCTCTGTGTCCCTCCCAAAGTCTCTCTTTCTCTGTAATCGCCATGAACGAGCAGCAAAGTTCGTAGATCGAGCCCAAAAATCACACCATTGTGTTCATCTCCACTCCACGAACACAACCATACCAACCAAATTCAGAACGGACGAGTTTTGACTTGCGAACTCGGAAGGTCCGAATCGGACCAGTTTTAGATCAACGTATTTTTGACCGAGTCATGGCACTTTAGGACTCGGGGAAGCTCTCTCACAACTCCCAGAGGCTCCTAGGACAATTTTGAAGAAGCTTTGACGTTTAAGCAACCAAGTTTCGAGGAGCCCAGTTTTGGCCGGATATTTCAAGCCCTTTTCAGGCCACCTCCGTCCACTTTTTGGACTTTTGGAAGATATAACGTGATTCTACACTTCATAAGCTTCATTTCCATATAATTTTTTGACAAATGGTTGAGAAATGAAGAAGATATGAAGGTTTGAAATTTTTCCAAAAATTGGCGAAATTTTCCAGTTTTCAGCAAGTTCAAACGGTGGCAACCGGCGAGGACCACCAGAGAAGATGACGGAATATTCCGTTAACTCTGATGGAATATTCTAACTGCGTCAGTTAATGCTGTTAACCTCTGTTAATGCTTTAACAGAATATTTCTAACGGTCGTCAGGCCTCCATTAGCTTCTGCCTACGCGTGGTGGCGTATGGCCGTGCCCTAGACGGCGCGTAAGGGCGCGTCCAGCCTTCGATTTGCTTTCTATAAATTTGTGTAGGTCTGTGACGTTGAGTAGGTTAATTTCATATAATTAAACCCTAGGTTTGAGCAAACTATGAGGGTTTTATTTAAGTTTCCGTATACGTGTTTTAATTAATTTAAAAATAGTTATTTCGAATATAGGGGAAACTTATCTCGATGACTTGAGGGGTTAGGCAAGGCTCGGGGGCTACGATCCGACGACGTATTTGTGAGTGAGCAGTTTGTTTTTATACCTATATATAATTATAGTTTCCATGAATCTGTATTTACCTCATTTTTTACGCTTATATTGCCAAATATCGTTATTGTGATAAATGCTGCTATATGGTTGGGATATTACTATCATGACATTCATACATATTTGTATATGCTCATCTTGCTGCATCATAGTGTTAGTACTTTGCCCCAAGGCCAGAGACGGTCATTTACTAATTATACCCAGTCTTGTTGGTATCAGAAATTTTATGTACGAACTCGTGTGTCAGCTTAGATGGATAAGCACTTAGTTATACTTGTTTATCACATAATTATATTATTGCGGCATTTGATATATCATGACTTGGCATATTTCTAGTTATTGTTGTTGTACTGTTGTTTAAATACTTACTTAGTATGTTTTAAGGAAACTATATTTGTTTTACAGTGAGGGGTTACCATATTCGAATATAAAGGTTTTCTTACAAACATTTTTTTGCTGGCTGACTCAACTTTGTCTTTCACCCCTCCAAGACCTAGATAATTGTACTCTTTGTGGCCTTCGAGAAACCTCAGGCAGTTCTGACGTTAGCTCTGTTTAGAAGTATGAGCTTATAAGTGTACTTTAGCTATTTTGACTACTTTACTGTAGTCGTACTGTCTATTATGCTCTGAATAATTGTAGTAGGTTTTTCCCACGACTGCACACTCTTTCACCGTTTTATTTAAATCAGTTCTAATTTAGTTTTAATTTATTCACCTTTTCACATTACTTACCCTTATGGTTACGTCATCTCACAGTGACGCCCATCATGCTTCGACCTTCATCGGCGGGGGTATGTCATAATGCCGGTTATAAAAAAGGTCTTTCGCATGTGGATAATAATGTGATTAAATTAGTTATCAAATGATTGTATATTTTTTTTAAACAAACGATGTTATCTACACTAAGGGAGAGGGGGTGGGCTCAGCCTCACAATGAGCTAGCAATAATGTGATTTAATAAGTTGTTTATTAAATATTATTTTGTCACATCCCAGACTCCAACCTTTCGGATATTGTCCGCTTTGGCATTCTGGGCCTGGACTATGTCGCAGCCACCCAGCTACCGCACGGTTTTGTTCTTGTGGACCGTAGTCCACAAAAGGCCTCTCTGAAGTTAAAGCTCTGGGCATGGATATATAAGGCCCAAAGACCACGCCCTCACGGGCGATGTGGGATACAACAATCCACCCCCCTTAGGGAGCCCGACGTCCTCGTCGACACACCACGACCGTGAGTCTGGCTCTGATACCAAATTGTCACATCCCAGACTCCAACCTCTCGGATATTGTCCGCTTTGGCATTCTGGGCATGGACTATGTCGTAGCCACCCAGCTACCGCACAGTTTTGTTCTTGTGGACCGTAGTCCACAAAAGGCCTCTCTGAAGTTAAAGCTTTGGGCATGGATATATAAGGCCCAAAGACCACGCCCTCACGGGCGATGTGGGATACAACAATCCACCCCCTTTAGGGAGCCCGACGTCCTCATCGGCACACCATGACCGTGAGTCTGGCTCTGATACCAAATTGTCACATCCCAGACTCCAACCTCTCGGATATTGTCCGCTTTGGCATTCTGGGCCTGGACTATGTCGCAGCCACCCAGCTACCGCACGGTTTTGTTCTTGTGGACCGTAGTCCACAAAAGGCCTCTCTGAAGTTAAAGCTCTAGGCATGGATATATAAGGCCCAAAGACCACGCCCTCACGGGCGATGTGGGATACAACAATTTTCTCTATTCTTAATGTAAATTTTATAGAGATCGATTTATTAGTGGATTCAGCTGCTTTAATTTATTTATGAGGGGTTTCTTCTAGCATAATCTAATATTATTCATTTGCTTTGTTAATTTACGCATATAAATACATTTTCTACACGTGCGTGAGCGCTTGTATGAAGACTAGTTTTATATTAATGTAAGTGGAAATTTCTATATGAAGATAATAACTTCAAACAATTGGTTATTACATTTGGAAGTCATCACATCTGCCTATTATTATTAGCGAAGAACTTACTCAAGATGAATTCAAGGTGGTTGTGACGTCATGATCAGATAATATTGGATGCATAAATTTACACATCCAAGCATAACGTATATTGTAAAATCGAATCACATGAGGATAAACTCGTTTTTCTTTTCTTTTTATCAATGACAAATTTTATTAAATTAATTACTAGACTTTTTGTCGATTAAATTTGAACGCACATTATTATACAAGAACTCAATACCTTTATTTAACAATTTAACAAAGGACTGCTTGCATAAACTCGTTTGGTATAATTCAATTCTCTGTCCTACTGTTGTGATGCTTATCGCCTCGGTCTCTGCAGGTGACGGAGCATGGAGCATGGAGCATGGAGCATGGATAATGGGGGGAAGAGTACGGTGGCAGAGGCTGGTTTTGGTTTTATCTGAATGACACAGAGAGTATGAGAGAGCGACACGTGTGGATCTGGTAGGGAGAGTGCAGCCACGTTGGGGATTGCATGCATGCAACTAGCTAAGCTGCTGTGGACTGGAGAGGTGGAAAGAGTTTTGTATCAAGTAAAAGCCAAAAACACAATTGACGACATTCACATGGGAGATATGTACTGAAAAAGTTTGGAGTAGTTTGGGATTCGGGATTTGAACTTTGGAAAGTTCTAGTGCTAAATACAAATTTTGAAAAGGTTTTCATCTTAATGATCTTTAAGATGGATCAAATTCATCATTCTGATTATTCATTTTTAAAATTAATTAATGTTGTCTCTAACATTCACTACCGCATATCAATTTGGTATTTCCGTTAAGATTCCATCAACTATTCTGTTATTTTGTATGTGGTACCCATAAATCCAATAAAATGGTGACACGTGAATTACACAAAATAAGGATTTTTATCGCAAATGATCCCTAATATTGATCCAACTACTCATTTTGGTCCATGAGTTTCAAAAAACAATAAATTTGGTCCTTGACTTTCAATACCACACATCAATTTAATCATTCCGTTAAAGTTTCGTCAATATTTGTTGTTCCACTAATCCAATCATATGGCACACATGGATTAACTATAAGAAACCTTTTTTTTTTTTTTTTTTTTTTTTTTAAGATTTTAAACTAAAAGTAAAATAAGATACTAAAAACCAAAACTAAAAGAAGAAAAATAGGTCATCGTCGTCTTCATCAAGGTATGCTCAAAAGGAAAATGAAGGCACACCACTAAAGTACTTAGCCTCCTTAACTTACTTCTCATTCTCCCTAGTTGGTTATAATCTTAAATCCTATCAAATTTGAATTGAATTTGGATTTGATTTTATTGAATTTAGATTGAATTTTTTTTTTCAAATTGGGGTTGTGGGATGCGAGAAAAATGTAAGCGCAGAATACTCTTATTTTGGTTCACTCTTAAAAAAATAATTTCTTATAGTTGATCCACGTTGGGCCATATAATTGGATTATTGGGACCATATTAATGGAGGGAACAAATTGATGCGCGGTAGTGAAAGTCAATGACCAAATTTATCGATTTTTGAAACTCAAGGATTAAAATAAGGAGTTAGATCATTGTCAAGGATCGTTTGCGATAAAAACCCTTATTTTGTGTAATTCACGTGTCGTCATTTGATGGGATTTGTAGGTTCCACATACAAACTAACAGAATAGTTGACGAAATCTTAATGGAAGGACCAAATTGATGTGAGATGAATCTCAGAGATGACATTGATTGATTTTGAAAGTGAGAGACAAAAATGATGAGTTTGATCAATATCAAAAATCATTTATGATAAAAATTCATTTTTAAATAGAAATATAATGCAAGCGCGTTAAAAAAAAAAAATCAGTTTATTAAATTACTACATTTATTATGTACAAATCAACATATATCAGCAAAACTTCAATTCAGTTCAACTCACAACCCAATTCATCCCTTAATCTTCCCCTGTCTCCCATCTCTCATCTCTCTCTCTGTCATGATTGCTTATAATTGATTCAATTTCACATCAATATTCCATTAGTTGCAAACACTGGTGAAGGAAGGTGGCTTTAATAATTAATCTTCTTTGGAACGCAGTTCAAATTTTCTTGCCTAAAATGAAAAAATTGACAAATTTTAATACTGAGAAACGTTAGTAATCTTCTCATTTGAACATTTTCGTTCTACATTTTTGGTTCCCTTTCTCGCCTTATGGTATTGCACAATGATCTAAACCAACAAATCAGAAATGATTTAGTAAAATGATAGAATAGTTAACATTAAATTCAACTCAACTGCAAAAAACAAGAGTATTTGAATGTGTGACGCAGTAAGTTAAAAATTCATTTATCAGATCAATCCACCACCTGTAATATCCTCTTGAAAGTTAGCTCAAGTGCAATAAATCTTTCTTGTGGTCAGGATCTTCTTTTTCGATCCACTGCGTTCGAAAATCAGGTAGCAATTTAGTATTTCCATTTAGCATTTACCATGTATAAAAACGTAGTTGCAAGTTGCAAGTTGCAAAGGAATGCCTTTTTTGTTCGTTGGATAATTGCAAATGGATCCTGGACGTCCATGTTTAAGGAAAGTAAATCAAGGGTCCATATGCGAATCGGGTTACCCAAAAACTCCATCACAACGCTCCAGATCCAACACAAATTCAAATTGCTTTTTTTTTTTTTTTTTTTTGACTTCAATAAAAAAAGACCCCACCCTCACGTGCTTTTTCAATTTCCCCAAATCTCCCCAAAATTCAAATTGCCCTTTCTCTCTCCTCTGCAACGGCTACCCCTCATTTCTCTCTTCCTTGTCTCTCTTCCCCTTCTATCTCGCTCTTCTGTCCATCCAAACCCTACTCTCTCAGTCCCACCCTCTCTCTCTGAAACCCTCGCTTTCTCTCTCTACATTTCTCGATGAAGCACTTCATGCAGCCGAGAAACACAATATTGAGGGAGACGACGGAGCCTCCCTCGTCGCCAAACCCTAGCTCCGTCAAGCCCAGGCCACCTCGGAAGCCCAAGGCCTCCAAGGAGAACACTCCCCCGTCCGATCCGAGCACCATGATCTCCGATTCAAAACCTTCGCCGGCCGCGAAGTTGAAGAGCCCATTGCCGCCTCGGCCACCGTCGTCGAACCCTCTCAAGCGGAAGCTCAGCGTTGACTCTCAGACTGAAAACTCCGCCGCTGGAACCTCCGATTCTGGTGTCCAGGTACTTTCTTCTTTCTTTCTTTAAATTTTAAATTGACAAATTGCTAAAATCTGTTTGGTTGCCTAGAAATCTTGTGGGATTTGTTGAATTATCTTTTACCCTTTGAGTTGATATCGTTTGGATTTCTCCATTTTTGTATTGCCTACACTTCGATTGCTGTCTGTGGCACGTTGTTCTTGAATCACTTCTGCTTGGGCTCTGTAAAATCTTGTGATTTTTGTTGAAATCTTTCTTAATTTTGACTTGATATCATCATTCCCTCTATTTCAAAATGTTTACATCTCAACTACTATCTTTGTCTGTAGGTTTTGAAATGATTGTTTGGCTGCTGTGAAATATAAAAGGTTAAGTAAACAATCAGGCATTAAGACTCAGAAGAATTAAAGATAATTGCGTTTTCACCTCAACTAGGGAGCGATTCTTATATACTGACATTGAATTCTTATTGTTAACCTTCATCACTTTTCAACATTTTTGTTCTTTTTTCTATATATTTAAATTCATAAGATTGGCGAAATCTGTTTTGTTGAAATTTTTATTTTTATTTTGGGTGGATATCATTCTTTCTCTAATTTCAGTATCGTTACAGTTTGATTGCTGACTGCAGTTCATGATTATTGACCCACTTTTGTTTTCCTTGGCTGCCGAGAAAAATCAAAATATAATTAGTTAAGAATGAGAGTGAATTAAGGAAAATGTCGGTTTTCCACCAAGGAGTGCTTTGTATATGCTAACCTTAGTCTCTAATTATTCTGTGGTTCACCATATGGCTGTTATTTTGCTTATTCTATTTAAAAAAGGGCTCACTGAAAGAAAACAAAACGAAAAAGATATCTGCTAAAGGATTCGAAATAATCTTCTTTATTACTCTTCTTTTCTTAATATGTATAGGTAGTAGTGAGAATGCGACCACCACGAAAGGACAAGGATGAAGGAGATATGATGGTGCAGAAATTATCTAGTGACTCTTTGTCGATAAATGGCCAGACCTTCACGTTTGACTCGGTTTGCGACGCAGATGCATCACAGGCATGAACTCTTACAAAATGGTACTCTTCAATAGCTGATTTAGAGTAAAGTCTTACCTTTTGCTGTGCTTGTCATTGCAGCTAGATATTTTCCAGCTTGTAGGAGCACCTCTAGTTGAGAATTGTATGGCAGGTTTTAACAGTTCTGTATTTGCATACGGACAGGTCTGTTTCCATTCGTCTTTTGCTTCATTCTGTGTCTGCGCTATGTTAGGATGCTGATGCTATTTCTGTTATATATGTTTGGTTATTGAATTTATCAGACAGGAAGCGGAAAGACATATACCATGTGGGGTCCAGCCAATGCATTGATGGATGAGAATCTATCAAGTGATCAACAAGGGTTAACCCCCCGTGTTTTTGAGCGTCTTTTTGCTCGCTTAAATGAGGTGAGCTTTAATTTTGCTCATTAGTAAATTAAGATAACACCCTTTAAAGTTATATTGTATTAAAGTTTTCCCACAATTTTTGGGAATTCGTCTTTACAGGAGCAAATTAAGCATGCTGACAAAGAACTCAAGTATCAGTGCCACTGTTCTTTTCTTGAGGTAGAAGCATTACGTAATTATTCATTTTGGTTGACTGATTATTGGTCAATTGCCTGTTAACTTATTTCACTTAATTTATCGGCTCGCTTGTAGATTTACAATGAACAAATCACAGATCTTTTGGATCCAAATCAAAAAAGCCTTCAGGTAAATGGAATATTTGTCTTTTTTAATCATCAACCTTTTGTACAGTATGTGGGCTGGTGTTCATAGGTCTTCTACATTATTTTTCTAGATAAGAGAAGATGTTAAATCAGGCGTTTATGTCGAAAATCTCACCGAGGAGTGTGTACGTACAATCAAAGATGTGACTCAGCTTTTGATAAAGGTTTGCTTTATTATTTCACCTGTACAATATTCATAGTGTAAGTGCATATAATAATACTAAGGAGAAACATTGTCAGATTACTTTTGAGCAGATCTTAACAGTTTCTGGAATACATATAGTTCTCTCTCAGGAACCTTTGTCTTTCAAGATGTGGAAATTTAGGTTTGTTTGTATTTTCAATAATACATCCTGATTATTTTTGCAATCTAGTAGCTTGCATTTAGGGTGGCTTCTTAAGCAAGTAAAAAATATAGAGTAGATTAGAATAAGGGAACTTGGAAGTGGTTGTATTATGAAAGAAAGTTCTCAGGATGCAGATTACAACCAGGGAGAAGAAATATATGAATTAGAAGAGTCTCATGATTATTGATTTTGTTTCCGACACTTCAGATATTTATTCCCAGTGGCAATGCTTTATACATAATCAGATAATCTTTATAGAAAACGGCATTGTTGATGAATGATTGGAGCTTGGATAAATTTTTTTTCTTTCAGGAATTCTATTATTAACATGTGCTTTATACAGGGCTTGTCAAACAGGAGAACAGGTTCAACTAGTATCAATGCTGAGAGTTCCCGCTCACATACTGTATTTACATGTGTTGTTGAATCTCAATGCAAGGTAATAACTGATTTTAGGACCTATGTGCAGGACCTATGAACATAATACTTTACCAATGAACTTGTTCATCATAATTTTACTTATGTGCAAGATTGAGATTTATATCTATTCTCATTTTGGTACTCACTTATGAACTTTCACTTTTGTAGAATGTGACAAATGGTATAAGCTTTAAAACCAGTAGAATAAATCTTGTTGATCTAGCTGGATCAGAACGTCAGAAGTTAACAGGGGCAGCAGGAGAGCGCTTGAAGGAAGCAGGGAATATCAATCGATCACTCTCACAGCTTGGGTATGGTTTATCTATCTTCTTTCATAGTTCCATTATAGGTGCATTTCAAGCTTTCTAAATGTCCTATTTAGTATAGCTGTTATTTATTTGTTTGGTTGAAGCACAGAGGTTAATTACAGATTACAGTGATTTGTAATACCGTGGTATCAGTTTACTATACCTAAATAGGTCAAGAATACTAGCAAGTTTGAATTCTGTATCCAACACTTAATCCAAATTTTGAGCTTACACACTTGAAACAAAGCTGTGCTGAGCCTAGCTTTACCTGGCTAGAGTGCTGCATCATAAAGTCACACAAGCTTGATAGAGTGATTTGTAATACAGTGGTATCAGTTTAACTAAATGGATAAGAATAATATCATGTTTTAATTCTTTATCCAAAGCTTAATACTGAGCTGAGCGTGTCATTGAAATTTTATCTCAGATTCAGAGTTTTGTTATTTTCGAGATTTTGTTCTTTTCTTTTATACTTTTATGCTGATTGCAGCTTATTATTTCATGCAGGAACCTTATAAACATTCTTGCTGAAATTTCTCAAACGGGAAAGCAAAGGCATATTCCCTATAGAGATTCCAGGCTTACATTCTTATTACAGGAATCTCTGGGTGGAAATGCAAAATTAGCAATGGTCTGTGCTATTTCTCCAACACAAAGGTAGTACTGCAACCCCTTTCTTCCTTGAAAGTAACATTTAGCTTTTTTTTTTTAATCTGTCTTTGTGAATTGGAAGTAACTGATATAATCTTGCAGCTGTAAGAGTGAGACTTTCAGTACATTGAGATTTGCACAGCGGGCTAAGGCTATCAAGAACAAGGCAGTTGTTAATGAAGTAATGCAGGAAGATGTGAATCAGTTGCGCGAGGTGATACAACAGCTTAGGGTATGTTCTCTCTCACTGTAGTTTGGAATATTGTGATTCATCCATTTACAAATTAAACATGTGAATCATCCCTATGAGCTTGTTAATTTGACAGGATGAACTACGGCGGATTAAGGCACACGGAAACAACCCAGCTGCTTCAAATGGGGGTCACAGTGCAGCATGGTTTCGTCAAAGTTTGAATATGCTCAAGGCTAGCCTTAAACCTTCGATGACATTACCCCATGTCGATGATGACAGTGATGAGGAGATGGAAATTGATGAGGAAGCTGTTGAGAGGCTTTGTGCTGAAGTAAGTAACCAGACAGTTGTCAGTGAAGCTAACAACAGAGCTGATGTGAACAGTGTAGAAACAATGAAATCGCATTCACAACTTGTGGCTGTTGAAATTGGAAGCTCCGAAGGTCCTCAAAACCATGCATCTGGAAGTGGTTGTATCAAAGAACAAGGTGTTGATGCAGATGTTAATATGGAAGAAGGAATCTCTGAACAAGAAGGGGACATGATTGTTGAATGTGGTACCAGCACCCCAGTTATTCCCAGTGCTAGTGCATCAGATATTCACAATCTTATAGAAGATACCTCCATGCAGCCCGTTCAGGAGGAAAATATTCTAATGTCCTCCATTAGTGATTTTCTAATTGAAGAATCAGCCTGCAAAAGTGCAGAGAAAGGTTCCTCATGTGCAGCCTCTGATCCTCCTGGAAGCATGCCTGGCTGCCTTTCAGTTGCAGATGAATGCATTGGTTCTTCAAATGGCTTAGTTAACTGTGTTTCTCCATGCCTGAGCATAGTTCCATGCGACGCACCCCAAGTTCTGAAGTCTCCTACCCCCAGTGTTTCACCCAGGGTCAACGCCAGCAGGAAAAGTTTGAGGACCTCCTCAATGTTGACTGCTTCTCAGAAGGATCTTACTGGTCGGAGTACGTTAAGCCCAGACGGCATGTGCATATCTTTGGCAAAACCTGCAATAAAGAGCTCAGCAAATGACCTATCTGCTCAAACATGTAATAACTTTTCGGCACCTGCTGAACAGTTGGCAGCAAGCATTCGGCATGGCCTTGAAATTATTGGTAGTCACCGCCAAAGTTCAGCTTTAAGGAAGTCGTCATTTAGGTTTTCATTGAAACCTTCAGAGTCTAGGGTGATTGTGCCAGTTTCTAAAGCTGATGTGGGAGTACAAACTAGTCAAGAAATAGTAAAAGATGATTCAGTGGAGTTTATGTGTAGTAATTGCAAGAACAGGATGCAGCTAGAAGTCGAGGCCAGTGAGATTATGCAATTGGTACCTGTTGATGGATCAGAATCTGCTGACAAATCCAAGATACAAGTTCCCAAAGTAAGCTCAAGAGAGAAAAGCTGGATTTTCAGTTATTTTTTCCGAATTTTTTTTATTCATTAGCAACAGTTACTTGACATTTTCCCCATTACTGAACAGGCTGTGGTGAAGGTTTTAGCTGGAGCTATTAGGAGAGAAATGGCATTAGAAGACATATGTGCCAAGAAAACTTCTGAAATTATGCAGCTAAACCGATTGGTAGGTTTCTCCAAATTCTCTGACAGCCATCCACAACAATTATTTTCCTCTATTGTTTGCTTGACGTTTTTTAGCTGTACTTTACAGGTTCAGCAGTACAAGCATGAGAGAGAATGCAATGGCATTATAGCCCAGACAAGGGAGGATAAGATTCTACGCCTTGAGAGCCTCATGGATGGTGTTTTACCGACCGAGGAGTTCATGGAGGAAGAGCTAGTGTCTCTCACACACGAGTATAAGGTATAAACTGTCTATGAAGGCACCATTTATGTGTTTTTCTCTCTTTTTTTTTTGCCAGATGTTGTCTTTATGCTTATAGATTATCCATCGCATACAGCTTTTGAAGGAGAAATACGAGAATCACCCAGAACTTTTAAGGACAAATATTGAATTGAAAAGAGTTCAAGATGAGCTGGAAAATTTACGAAACTTTTGTGATATGGGTGAAAGGGAAGTGTTGTTGGAAGAGATTCAAGATTTAAGAAGCCAGCTACAGTTTTATGTAGACTGTTCATCCACATCAGCCCGGACACGAAACTCTATGATGAAGTTGACCCATTCACGTGACCCAAATATGGTTCCTCTAAGTACAATTTCGGAGTCAAATGAGGAAAGCTCTGAACAGAAACTTGAACAAGAGAGACAACAGTGGAATGAGGTAGAAAGTAAGTGGATATCTCTTGCTGAGGAATTAAGAATGGAACTTGAGGCTAGCAGATCACTGGCCGAAAAGACAATGCAAGAATTAGAAACTGAAAAGAAATGTGCAGACGAGCTCAAGGAAGCAATGCAACTGGCTATGGAGGGGCAATCACGAATGTTGGAACAGTATGCGGATTTGGAAGAGAAACATATGCAACTGCTTGCGAGGCATAGAATGATACGGGATGGAGTGGAGGATGTGAAGAAAGCAGCTGCTAAGGCAGGAGTCAGGGGTGCCGAGTCCAAATTCATAAATGCTATCGCTGCAGAAATTTCGGCATTGAGAGTAGAGAGAGAAAGAGAGAGGCGATATCTGAGGGATGAAAATAAGGGGCTTCAGGCACAATTGCGGGATACTGCTGAAGCTGTGCAGGCTGCAGGCGAATTACTCGTGCGACTCAAAGAAGCAGATGAGGCTGTTGCAACTGCTCAGGTGTGTTAAAAGTTGTTTGTGCTTTGATGTTTTTCCGTTTTCCTCGGTTGAGATCCTTGCTTTCAGGATTCTAATGACTTTCCTTTTCCATCCTAATTTGATAAATTATTTCCATTTTCATCCTTGTTTTTTCTTTGCAATTAAGTTCTGAATTTGATCTCAAACCATTTTCCTTGTAAGTTTCACTACTCAAGATGATGCAAAGGAACACAAATGCTGTTCTTTTTTTGTCTCCTTTTGTAACTACCTGCCTAACAACTTCCCCTCCCTCCTTCAGAACGAGTTGCAAAGACCTGTAGAAAACCATCATTCATGAGCTTAACTAATAGTTGCAAAGACCTGTAGGTTAATCGTAGTAACTTCCAGTCCAATTAGCCAGAACCCTAAATATAACACTTAAATTTACTGACAATGAGAGACTAATTGAAATTGTATTGAATTTTTTCTCTGAGATCAATACATGCAACCATGTTGAGCTGAGATACTGCATTTTGATGGAGAGTTTTATGTTTTGAATCATTTCAGATATGCTCTCTATCTTTTTCGGTTTCATAGAATTCATTCATGTTATCTAGTAAACTCTTGACACTATTAGCTTGCTCTCTCCTTCCCCCATGTATACGGCCATTTTCTTGTATTTGATATCTTACTAAACTTCCAATAACCTGCAGAAGCAAGCAATGGAGGCCAAGCAAGAAGCAGACAAGGCTTACATGAAGATTGAAAAACTGAAGAAAAAACATGAGAAGGAGATCAGCAGTCTTAATGAGCTCATTGCCGAGTCTCGTTTGCCCAAACAAGCAACCCAACCTGCTTATGACGGTTCCAATATGGCAACATACGATGCAGGTGAGCCCCATAGCTTAAGTGATCAAAGATGGAGAGAGGAATTTGAACCATTCTACAATGGGGAAGAGGGCGAGTTGCGAAAACTCGCCCAACCCTCATCATGGTTCTCTGGTTACGACCGATGCAACATATAGAAATCGAATTTAGTGGTGATATATACAGTGTATAAACTTAAAACCAGTAACATTTTGTGTCAAATAGCTCCATTGTATGCATGTCATCTGGTTGTGTACCGGTTCGACCATTTCCATGAATTTTTTTTTCACTGCACTTTGTGTTCTGTATCAGATTCTTTCATAAGAGATGAATGAATGAATGAATGGTTGTATTCTTTTATCCAGCTATGTATGATCTCTTCATGCCCAATCTTCCTAGTAACACAAAATCTGTTCACTCCTTTTGGTTCAGAGTATATACTAGAATGTGGATATGCATAATAACTGCCAATGCTGCAAAGAAATGGGCAATGTGACCAAGAAATGCAGTCGCTCACCCCTGTATTTGATATCGAGGAAGCGGAGTAAACGGGTGTGCTTTTAGTGTTTTAATCTCAATCTCTGGGGTCGATTATAACGTTACATAGCAATCGATGCTACATGTTTGAGCTGTTAGATTTGATTTTGACAAATTGGTAGATCTATTTTAATCTCATTCACTCATTTTCTGCATCACTCAGCATTACATACCATTGAAAAAAAATTGAAACCCTTGATATTAAATCTAAAAATGGATGACCATGAATTCCTCTTAACTAGGTAACTAAGGGGGCGTTTGTTTGCCCTCACTAAGTTGGACTGGACTGGACTGGACTAGCTATTAGTCCAATACTGTGTTTGTTCCATGCTGGGACTAACATTAATGAGACTAAAGGGGACTAGCATGGACAAAACCCTTCACTAAGAGGTCTTAGCGAGACCCCCCAATAACCATGGGACTAGCTAAGACTATCCTCTCTTTCTCGTCCTCGTCATGCTCAACGACCACTCCCGACAGACTCCTCGTCATCTCCGGTCACCTAGATCAATCATTAACTTTCCGACTCTCTTTCAAATCCATTTCACAACTAACTTTCATATAAAATATACCAAATTGAAGCTGGGAGTGACAAGATTACGATTTTACCTGAATCGAGGCTAAAATGTGGTCGAATGTGGCTGGAAAATGGCCTGGAAGTCTCGGCCTGTTTGGGCTTCTTCAAATCCATGACAGATTCGAGCATTCAAAGCTAAGATCTCGGTCCAGGGATGGTGATGAATTTTTTGGCGGTGCTAACTTCATCCAATTTAATGAGGGTTGGCCGGAAAACACATCGGGAAACCTGCAACTCGTCGGGAAAATTGAAGCCGTGAGGTTCCGTTCGAACAACGCATAGCTAGAGAGGGAGGGAGGACAGAGAAATAGAGACTTAAATCAATAAGGAGTTTGACTAGGAATAAGAAAGAGACATGAATTGAGAGGTCTAAGAGGAAAAAAAGAAGGAGAGGGTGGGACGATGAGAGAAGAGGAAAAGAGTGGGACGGAAATGGTAGGAAAAGATGGAGAAAAAGATAAGATCATAATAAAATATTAATAATTTATATATTAAATAATATAATATTAGAATTTGTTATTATCCAGCTTCTTAGTCCAATACTGCACCAAACGCTTCACTAAGTTAGTCCAGTTTAGTCTAGTCTAAGCCAGTCCAGCTTAGTCCTTGAAGCTAATCCAGTCCGAGATAGTCCGGCGCAACAAACGCCCCCTAAGAGAACTAAACTCAACGAAGAAATGGGAGGCTTTGGAAATTTGGATATGGTGAGTACCAATTGAGGAGGCAATCTACTTGGAAAGGTATCATCTCCGGATTCTTTCCTCCTAATCCACCACATTAGGGAATCTGTACCGTTGAAATTTGATCCAACGGCTACAAACAGGGGCCCATTGTAAAAGTTATAATAACTTCAGCCTTTTGATCAAATTTCACCAGTACAGATTCCCTGATTTGGTGGATTAGGAGGAAGGGATCCGGAAATGATCATTTTCCATCTACTTGTTACATGCATTGATAGGGATTTGGATCCCATCCGGATCTAAATTGTGGGGATCCTAGAGATCCTCACATCTTAATCATTCATCATACATCATGCGGTTATAAATCATTTGAATTGTATTATTTAAAATTAAACACAAATAGTAATTAATGAAAACTGGCCGCATGATATACGATGAACGGTTAGGATGTGAGGATTCCTAAGATCCTCATCCCATTGATAGCTACATGTATGTGTATTGTGTGTATGCATATAATTTTTTTTTTTTTTTTCCAAAAGTTGAGGCTAAAATTATGTTTTTCTTTTCAAAATCATGAGTATAAAACAACAGAAAGCAGAAGTAACTCTATCCACGCTTCTGAAAAAGCGCTTTTTTAATAGGAGGCTGGTGAACAATACCAATTAAGAAAACTTTCATATTGACAATCTTACTCCATATCTTTTTTTGCTAAAAGCATTTTTAGCATTATAATTTACCAAACACTTGTTTTTTTTTTTTCACAACTATTTTTTTTTTTTTTTTCACAGCAAAGCAGAAACAGTCTTAAAAAAAACATAACAATTTCAAACTAGCCCTAATAGAACAAAACTCAACCAAGAAATGCTAAGCTTTGAAAGTTTGGATACGGTGGGTCCTGCAACATACTTATTACATACATGGAAAGCTACATGTACATGTGTACATGTGGATTGTGTGTATGCATATAAAATTGGTGGCTTTTGGTGGAAGATTTTGGGCTGCACATTCAATTTGTTTGGTGATTGGTGTGGGTTTGGTCTGTCAAAAGGACAAGGAGGCAATGTTCAAGTGGGTGAAAGAAGCATGTCCATGCCTGTGGGAAATGGGAGGGCACAAGCATTTACTAGTTTTAGCTTGTTGTGGAGACCATAAAACAAGAGGGTTTTTAGACGTTTGTTGTTGCCTTGTCCCTCTCTGACACCTCTCTATCCCTACCACGGGACCATTGCACATTTCAGACCTTGAGCCTGGGGATACAAGGCAAACAGGTAGGCCTCATACACTAGCCATTGGTTCAAACCCAACTGGAAAAGAAATACATATCTTCTTTCATCTCTTTTTTTTTTTTTTTTTTTTTTTTTTTTTTTTTTTTCAATAATTAATTGTTTTGGCATGTACCCTCGTTTATTAAGCATGCATTAGTTGCATTGGATTATTTCGGACTGGCCTAACTTTAGGGACTAAGTTGGATTATCTTAGAATAGACTAACCTGGACTAACTTCAAGGATTAAGTTGGACTGACTTAGAATAGACCAACCTGGACTAACTTAGTAAAGCGTTTGATGCAGTATCAAACAACAAGCAAGATAATAAAATTTATTTATTTATTTTTTCTTTTTTTTTCCTTTCCTTATTCTAGAACACTCTCTCCCTCTCGCAAAACCTCTCTCTCTACCCCCTCCCTCGTTTCCCGTCCAACTCCCTCTTCCTCTTCTCACAAATTACAAAACACAAATCCCAAATTTCACAACTTTCTCACAAATCCCAAATTTCACAACTTCTTCGCAATTTCACAATTGAAATCAAAATCGCTGCCAGGTCTCTCGTACTAGCGACGGCGCACTCGAATTTATAGTACCCAATGGCGCCAACAACAAAAGCCCCAATGGTAATTGGGAATTTGGTAATAGTTTTGAGATAAAGATAAAGACTCTAACCACCAGGGTAATCCACCACTTGTTTTTAGGGGTTTAAAAGTATTAGTTTTGAGAAAGTTGAAGCCATCGAAAGTTAACAAGCCAAATGTGTTCGCCGATTTATTTGTAACTTGTTAGCTTTGTGTTACAACTAAAAATCTATAGATTTTGCATTTGTTTGACACTCTAAGATGAATTAGCCTATCACAATTACCAGAACAAAGTCTAACAGATTTCAAACTCAAAGATGACAGATACTTGGCTCATCGAAATTGGAAAGGAATTCCTCAAAATAGTTTGTGGTGGAGCCACTAATCTTCATAC
The DNA here is from genome assembly GCF_041283825.1 of Pyrus communis. Classification (NCBI taxonomy): domain Eukaryota; kingdom Viridiplantae; phylum Streptophyta; class Magnoliopsida; order Rosales; family Rosaceae; genus Pyrus; species Pyrus communis. The sequence goes on from NC_142568.1 coordinate 1,799,155, forward strand.
TTATGATTGGAATCGTTTGGATTAAAAACATTATATAAAAATTATCTCTTAAAAAAATCAATTGAAATTAAAGTCAATTAGTCAATCAACTGTAGCAAACAAATTGAGGGTTTGTAATATATTAAACTATCCTTTTATAGAGAAGTTCTTTACATGGTGATTTATAACAGAAATTTTCTTAATCAACCATGAACAGTTTTTTGTGTAGAAATTTCTCGACAATATTGTGGAGCCAAAATCAATTGGTTTAATGTTAAAAAAACTTGGTTTAAAAAAAAAAAAGAAAAAAAAAAGGAAATATGTAAGAAGACTCTCAAACTGGAATTCTCTATGAATTCTCTGCCAACTCATAGTCTAACGTGAATTCTCGTGTTAACATTATAAAATATGTGTAAAAAACATAAGGCGACAAAAAATCCGTTAAAAATCACATTTTCGAAAGACTCCCCTTAACATTTCTCAAAAAGTAATCAGTAGCATGTCAATCTCTTGAGGCCATGGGATGTTGGGGTAGAGTAATGCTATTTGATATTCTTTCATTAAATTGAGATGACCATAAAACAAATATAAAATAAAATAAATAAATAAATAAAAACACAAACACATGAATCATTCCCAACCATTTTTCATAAAATGGAAACAATCAATTAGAAGGAGAGAAGAGGACTGTCTGGAAATAAAAGTTTTGCACTGCCCTACAGGTGGGTAGACAAGGTGTGGTTTTTGTCTAAAATCAAAGTCTAATCCACAATATTTTTCTTGTGAAATTTTAGTTTCACAGTCTCTTCAATCACTTCTTTTTAATGAAAAAATACAAATGATACTGACAAAAAAGGAATCCTTGAAACTCAGTTTCAACGTTTTCAATCAACTGAATGGCAAGTTCTCCCAACCCTTCAGTTACTCTCAAACTTGTAAAATGAACAAACTAATCTCCATTAATTTGTTTTTACCCGTAAAAGATCTTAAGTTTGAATTTAATGAATACCAAGTATAATAATATCGTCCTATTAAAAAACATCAATCAATTCCTTTCCTTCTAAGCAATAATCTGTGCTATCTATCTCATTGCAATTATAAGCCCAACAAGCTGTCATCAGAATCATCACCTTCATTGTTGAGTCACTCAGCCAACCCTGATAAGGTTTTGGTACAAATATAATTGGCATTGGCATGCATGGAAAGGAGAAAGAGAGTTTTAACGAAACACTTACGGTACTGTTCACTTTTAACAAAAAATCATATTTTTACCTTTTCCTAGTACTATTCACTACATCCTTATTTGTCATTTTTCAGTAAAACTAAAGTTTTTTGGAAACACGGTTCAGTACATTAAATGTTATAATACAAGTGGTTACTACTTATATTATGACACTTAATGTATTAGACCGTATTATCGGCACACTGAAAATCTCTCAATGTAAAGGTGTAAACTAGTGCTTAAGGAAAGGCTTAATGGCCATGGTTGGTGGTGTAAAATGATAGTTTCCAACTGGCCACCGCCACTGTTGATCCCCAACCCTAACCCCACATCAAAGGTCATGTACCATCCAAAGTTAAGGATTAATGCTTCTTGAGGTGAAGGAAAGAGACATAAAGAGTACTCATGCCTAAAGAGTAGGAAGACTTATAATTTTCGGGTGCAACGGTAACACTATATTTGCTATTTTACTAAAAAATAACACGCTATTACTACATAAAGATCAACAATATATAGAGATTGACAGTGTACTTATCATTTAAATTCTCTTGAGGAGAAAGAAAGAGACATAAAGGGTACTCATGGTCTAAAGAAAAGAAAAACGAAGGATAGAGACCTAAAGAGTAGAAGGACTTATAATTTTCGTGTGCGACCATAATACTTATATCTACTATTTACTGAAAAGTAATACGCTCTTATAGTATAGAGATTAATAATGTATTTATCAACTAAATTCGAGTGAATTGGAAGACTAAGATGATGAACCACAACAAGTGGTCCAATAAAAAAGTGCGAACAACAGCTCCTTAAAGAAAAAAAATACAAGAAGGTCCTGAGTTCAATAAGTTGTGAATTTGCTTGATCGTGGCCACAAGTAGGGTGAAATTCCCAACTAACCTCTTCCAGGCACAAAAGGAGTGAATAACTGTGATTTGACACCAGTTATCCCCCTTTTAATCATGTATAAGATAAAATTGAGTGTATTAAGTTATAACCCCACAAAACAAACACATTACACGTGTCTTTCCAAATCAAACTTCCCTACCAAAGTAGTGAGGACCCATTACTCTCACTATCGCTAGGGTCAGTTAGTTGGGAGTTCTTCCTAATTTAGTTGATAATTTGGACCACTGAGCATTAAAATTTGTTCTCCATGACTGATCTCCGCTTACATCTTACCACCTGTTAAATCATAACAAAAATGAATGGGATCATGTGTGTAAAATCTAAATCAATACAAGTAACTGATTTGAACACAAAGCAAAACATGGAGTGTTTGATAGGAATTGCAATTATCTCAGATGGGTTGGCTTGGCTGGGGCCCAATCAAGAAGGCAGGTCTCAATATTCCCTTTTTTTTTTTTTTTTTTTTTTTTTTGTGGGTATAATCTTAGAAAATTTTGTCGAACATGCCTGCGTATAGTCTGGTATGAACTTGAAGATTGAAGACGGTTCATTAGGGCACGCATGGGAACTACATAAGTGATGGGTTTGAACCCCACGTCATCTCCCCCATTTAACCAACAATGTTTGATTATGTAAGACGTGATAAAGGAAACCAATCAAGAATTACGTTTAAAGATGACTTTTAAGCATCAACGATCATAGTCTATGTTTGAGCCATATGATTATAAGGATCATTATCTCTTGGAAGTCTTGTCTTATCAGGCTCTTCTGGGTTGATTTCGTCCGTAAGCCCTTCCGGGCTCGCAGAGTCTTTCTTGGGTGCCTTGATTTATGTGATTCCATCACGTGAGGCGTGGAGAGTACCTAGCCTGCCAGAAGTATCTACCATAATATGCATGATTTACGATGAAACATCCCCTCTTGTATATAATGTTAACCCACACGAGAATTAAGTGCTACCCAAACCCTAAGAGCAACTCCTAATCAACTAAGTCTGCTTTGGTACACAATTAATGTCATCCCTTCTACGACCAGTACATATTTAGTTACCATAAAACAATCATTAAATAATAAATTAGTTTCCAAGTCATTTGATAACATTAGTTAGGCTGGTTTGGTATTGCTGTATTTAAAAAAAAAATTGATTCTGCTGTACTGTGAGAATAAGCTCATTTTTGCTACTTCACGTTTTCAACTTTTTTTCAGTCAAAACTGTGAAAATAAACTATTTTTTAGTCTTTACCAAATATATTTTTTAATTCAATTTTTTTTAATATTCACTTTTTATGGAAGCATTGCAGTACCAAACAAACCAGTAACTTTTGCTAAATAGTTTGAGAAATAATTGACTAGTATTCAGGACCAACTTAATTAATAGGATTCAAAGACTTCAAGCGGCACAATATCCAACTCGCTCGCCACCTGTCTAAATTATTGCAAGGACTTCGCTGTCGTTTGTAACATAAAGAAGTCTTTGCCTTACTTCTCTGACGGGAAGTAATATTCCCCCAGTCTTTTTATCTTTTTGCATATTCTTATTTATTTTTATTTATTGATTCTCATTTTATTAGTTTATTTTAAGATTATATATGAATAAGATTATGTAGGAAGAGAAAACGGAAATGTGAAATTTACTTTCTTTCTGTGACTCGTCACCATCACAAAGTGTTGTCCACATTCTTTCGAATCGAATTTGAGATTTTCTACAACTAAATATAGACAACTACCGCTAAACCAAACTCTAGTTGGTTGAAAGAAAAATCTGACGCAAATCACCCACCCCTTAAAATCTAGTAGGTTAAATCATTTTAAGCATTTTTTTTGTTTCTTTAACAAAGCAATAGGAATTTCTACTCAAAATTGTTAGTTGATGATTTATAGAACTTTGTGTTTATGATCAGAACCGTTCATACTATAATTTACTCTATAAAGATTGTCCCAACGAAAAATTAATTAAACTAAATTTGTTTAGTCATCGAATTGTATTAAAACATACAAACACAATTGGTAAAAACATTACAAACCTTGTATGTATTTACTACAATAAATTGATTAAATGACTTAGTTTTAATTCATTTTCTACAAAGATAATCTTTGTTGTGTGATTCATAATATGAACGGTTTTAATCATAAATAGAAAAATCTATAATTCGAACATAGAATTTTGAGTAGTCAAACATTGTCCTATTTTGTTGAAAAATGTGAAGGTTACTCCAACCCTTACCTGGACAGCAATGACCAAGACTGGTTAATTGAATCATTTGTTTGGATGTCACTGTCAATTGTTCGTGTCAGTCAATGTGAGATCGATCAATGTGAATGAAAATACAGGCTTCGTATTAGTTTGAAAACATTTTAGCAAACCCTTAATTAAGGAGGTGCATCGATAGATCCATACCAAACTTTTGGCTACAAAATCCTCCACCTCCACCGTCACTTATGATAAGATTGAGCGAGGGCATGATAAGATAGAATTCGTTAATTCATAATCTTGAACCCCACTATTGTCATACGATAGTTTATCTTTTGTGGAACGCAGAGTTGAAAAGACTCATAAAAATATTTCAACTTCTTTTGACCACCATCTTATAATTCATCAATATTAAAAATCGAACTCCAGTGTAGCACTTGATAGACTTAGTTTTTTTGCTTATATGAACGGTAAATCAATGAATGCTGCATGGGTTAACGGATTCCATAAGAAGACAAGTAAGAATTTTTAATTTAAAAGAAAATTGATATTTTACTTTTAAAAGATAAATACAAAAATGATATACATGACAACAATTTGGCGTCTATACAAATAAAATCAAGTCCTTTATGTGTCATATAAAAAATTGACATATAGAGTAAATGATGTAATAATTTGTAACTTTAAAAGGGTAATATATGTAATCGAGCATTTTACTACTACTATAGTTTTTCTTTTAAAAAAAAGATCAGTTGGTGGTTTCGTCGTTTATCTTTTCAGTAGCCAAAAAACCTACAGATGTATTTTATCCTCTTTGTGGCCATCATCGTGTGATTCATCACGTCATAAATCAAACTCAATACGTGTCTTATAAAATACTAGTCCGAAATTCGTCTCGCTACTACTATTGTTAAGGTTACTTATTAGGTAAATAATGGCTGGATTTTACTAGACAAAGAGCATATTAGAGATATCTTTTGCAAATGTTTGGAAACTAGATTTTCCACAGACAGGCTTTGCTTTTTTTATTTCCCTTCAAAAAGATGACTAGCTGGTGACGAAAACTCGAAATCAAGATAATTCAAACGACGACAGCCTTTGATGGAAAGTTGCTTTTATCGTTGGGAGGGTATCAATCGACGTCCCAAGTTCCTCTTCTTTATTCCTTTTTTTCTTTCCACTTGTTTATCCATTTAGATTTTCTTTCCATAATTTTCTAAAGTTGTTCGGATTGTAAAGTTCTCTGTGATTCCTCAGCCAAGTCAGAACTTCACTGCTGCCAACCTGGCCCACTGGTGTTCCTTAATTTCATTGCTAATTAAAAAATAATCAAACTTTTGAACAAAAATGATAAAATAAAATAAAATAAATAAACATTTAGGAATTAAGAAAATAACAGTCTACATGATTGGTTTGATTTTCTGGGCAGTGAATTCCAAAGCTCTCAAAGGACTTTATGCTGCAGCTAAGAAATACATTAATTTATTTATCTTATGTTGGATTAAGTACATTTTCTGCCATCAAACTTTTAGGGTCTGGTTTTAATTTTCCCACTTTACACTCTAATCTTTTAATATTTAACCAATTTTACTTTATACCTTATCTTAGGCTAATCGTCTAGTTAACTGTTATTATTATTAAGAGAAAAGAAATAGTTTGAAACTATTATAATAATTTAAAGAAGCGAGAAGAAGAATCATCACGGAGTGACCTAGTGGTTAGGAACAAATTTCATGCCCATATTTCACGTGGGACGTCTTGTGTTCAATTCTTAACACTGGTGAATCATACGATAGTGGTCAGAAAAGGCTGAAATGCCTTTGTGAGTCTTCAAGGCCCTGAAAATGTGGATTGCTGTGGCAAAGCCACCAGCTGATCGTCTTTTTAAAAGAAAGAAAAAATGTAGGAAAGGGAAGTTTCTAACCTGGGATACCTCCTATTTCACTAAAATATTAGACCACATGCAAACGTTAACTGCTAATGTGATAGCAAGAGAATCACCCGCAGAGTCACTTACAACAGAACGAGTCTCATGTATCGTATTGTCATGTTAGGACTAAAGGATTAATAAGACAATATACCTTAAGACAAAAAATAATTCATAATCATGAGTTGGACTTAAGACACCATCTGTCCCTACTTAACAGCTGTTAGGCCACAAGTTACGCAATTTAAGTAATTTTAACAATCATAATAAGATTATTATATAACAATTCCGTTAAAATTGTGGGCCCCGTCATCAAATTATCTGCTTTCCAGTTTCCAGCACACAAATGAAAGCAACCCTGAGAGAGAAGGTGGGTAGGGGCAAAAGCAAGACAGAGAGATCAGGCATTCTCCAATCCTATTGGTTGTTGAAATGGTGGTTCCAAGCCCTTGCTTTTTCACTTTTCATTTGTCAATCCATTTTCCCATCAACCAAACAGGGCATAAGATTCTCCCAACAAAAAGAAAATTACAACAACAAAGAATTTACACACAAAATAACATGAACTAAGAAACATAATGATAAATGATTTCCGCACACTATGTTTTTTCTTGTGTGCATTTCTTCCGCTCGTATTTGTTTGTTAATTCTTTGAGTATTCAATTTAACGGCTGAAAATAAACACAAATGTGCACAGAGAGAAAAAATGCATCTCGGAAATCACTTCCCGAACATTATAACGAATATGAGTAATAATATTTATCAAATGGTAAGTTTTTACCCCTCCAACACTCATGCTACCATGCTACATAATCTGAAAAATTGGTCTTATGGAATTGTTGCAATTAGTACTAGAATTTACATTAAAGTGGAATTCTCCAAAAGAATGAGTTGCTGAATCAATCTGCCAATCATGTTGAAAAGAAGAAACTGTTATTTTCCTCCAGGGGCTAAAGATCCACTCAAACTGGAACTGCTCTGTATATACAGTTATTTCTGTTGATTAAAGCTCTACTTTCATCCGAGCTGAAGCCCCTGAGCCTGCAGATAACACAAAATGATGGATTAAACGTTGAAACATTCGATCCCGACAATTTGACGATTGCAGGTTATCTTATAAAAGTATACTTTATTACCATGAAAACTCTCCTGCTGAATCTGGCCAAAACCCATCTGCACCACGCTTTGGAGGTCATCCTCGAACAATGTTGGCATCTGGAATATGAATTTTTTTGAGTAAGCCTTGAGAAAACGAAAGCGAAGTAAAACTATTTCATAAAGGTTTACAGAGCCAAGTTTTTCGGTTAATTACTTGAGATGCTGCTTCACCAAATCTGTCAAAAGCAGGCAATTGCATGCCGTGACTTTGACGCAGTGCGGAACTTAGAGGGTTTGCTGGAAATTGTGTGTCTGTCGCACTAGAGATGCTGCTGCTATGTAAAGGCGGCAGTTGCTGGGGCTGGTATCCGAAAGGGAATGAAGGCACAGAAGAATCTAACTGGTACAGCGCATTTTGTAAAGATCCACGAGACTGAATGATCTGAAATTTGCGTTGGAATATATAAAGTTAACGTTCGTAACTACTGGCAAATGCATCAGGATTCGGGATCAATGCCATGTGACAACGTAGTTGAAAAATCGGTAACTTACATCCTTTGACAGAAGAGCCTCCATGTTCAAATCCATCCTCGGATTCACAGTTGACAACTTCATAGAAAGAAACTGAGCCAACAAAAATTCAACCAACACAATTTAGCAACAAAACTATGTGTTGCGATCGCAAAGTAGGAAAGGTTGAACACTGAGACAATCTGAATTTACCTCAACCTGGCACTGCAACGACTGCACATAGTTTATAATTTCATCTAGCATCACTGCTTTCCCGGTCACCTGACAAATTTTTTTTATTCATTGTCCAATTTAGTACTCTAATTCTCATTGTTTTCGACATCAGTTTCAGAACGAGTAATTAAATCACTTAATTAAACTCAAATATGAATAATTTAGGTACCTTGTTGCAACCAGGAACAAGATCTTGAAGAAACTTCATCCTTTCGCTAATTTTCTCTCTTCGAACCTGACCAGGTAACGATGATAAACAAGATTTAGCAACAAAAACTTTAATCCAAAACCAAATTCCAAAACAACAAAAAAACACAAATCCACAGAACAGAGCATTGAATTTAAACATACCCTTTCTGCAAGACTATGGCTATCAGTAGCTTGACCCCTTCTGGCTCTGACATGGATGTAGTCCTTTGGAGCCTCAGGAGTCTCTGAATTGGCCTTTGTCTTTGCCTTTGAAGTTTCCTTTTCTTTCCCAGAAGCTTCATCATTTTTGCTTTTCTTGGCATTTGGTTCTTCTTTTTCTGCCACAACCTGCAGAAAAGTAGATTCACTCATTATTTTTACAGTTTACAAACAATTCTCTACAGAAATTGACAAAAAAAAAAACTAAAAAATTTGGGTAAAAAATTGGACAATTGGTGACAGAATTTAAAGTAATTACCTTGGCATCTTTAACAGAGGGAGATGAAGAGGAAGCTTTGGCTTTTCCTCTTGCAGCAGATTTTCTTTTCCTTGAATTGGTAACAATTTCAGCTTTCACACTCAAATCCCCACCTGGGATCTGCTGAGAAACTGATGATCCCTCCCTGGAATCACCCAACTCACCATTTTCCGGCGTGGAGGCCCTTGAAAACCGGCTGATGAACTTCTTATCAGGAGCTGAATTCCCATCAAGGGGAGAGCTTTTGTTGGTTTCTTGAGCAGCAAGTTGAGATCCAGCAGCAACTTTCAGTGATTGGTTGCTGGAAACTCTTGAAAGCTTGCGAGAGTCAATCCTTGCCATTGATCTGTAGGCCAATTCAGCTTCATTCAAGTTGAATTGGCCACCAAAATTGCCACCAGCACCAGCACCGAAGCAGGAAAATCTTGCAGCCCTCTCAACAAATCCAGGGTCTGCCTGAAATTGAGCCAAATTTTCAATTGGCAGACTGCCTCTCTGTGAAGAGTTCAATGGGGTGCTATAACATGAAGTGTTAGTACTACTATTGTTGTAGTTGCTAGAAATGTATGAGTGCGGAGATATTTCTCCTGAATTGGAAATGCTTCCTAATCTTCCAATTAATTCTCTAATCATATCTCCTCCCTCGCCGCCGTTCCCCGCTGCGGCGATGGGGGAAGAGACAATGGAGCTCAAGGCAGATTCAAAAGGATCGGTCTGATCCAAGGAATTGTCCCAATTGGCATTAAAAAGTGAATTGGGAAGTTGCTGGGGAGCACAATTGAGCTCATTGGACTGCATTTCCATGGAAAACCCTGAAGGGTTCCAGGTGGGTTTGGCTAGGCTGCCCTTTTCCATGGAATCAAGGAGGGTTATGGAGCTGAATCCAAGAAAAAAGTGAAGATCCAGGTGAGAAGGTAGGGAGTGGGAAAGAAAACCCAGAAATTTCTTGGGAAAATCTTCAAGTGGGTGGCTTTGTTTGAGTACAAATAAGGAAGGAGAGAGGTTGGAACTGTGGTTGCTGCTATCAGAAGGACAGGATATGATGAAGGTGATGTGGTGTCCTTGTTTGTCACTCAAAATGTGGAGGAAAAAGCAAAAGGAAAGCTTAAAAGAAGGTGGGGAGCGAGTGAAAAGAGAGCAAACAGAGGGGGAGAGAGACGAGGAAAGTGGAGATGAAGCAAGGCACATAAAAGAAAGGAAATTTCTGTTTGACCTTTCAAACATTTAGTAAAACAATGAGATATTTATAATCATTTTATTTATCGTTTTTCTAGTCCATACGTATGTGATGAAATTATGCTAATGTCTAAATGGAAATTGACATCTTTATACAAGTTTGCGGGATAGAAAATGAGCATGAGGAATAGGCCAATAACCATGTATTTATAGTATTTATACGACGTATTTATATTTACAACCGTGTATCAGTCGGTGGACCGTTGAATGGGTGGGAATGCAATGCCATCAGGACCTCACTCAAGTCTCAACGAAAAAGAAAGGTCTGAATATTTTCAATTTTATTTTTATTTTTTGTTTTTCTATTTTTATTATTTTTTACCTAAACAGTTTGATAATTTTTTTTTTTTTTTATCTAAACAGTTTGATAAAATTTTTTCAAACTTGTGATCTATAAGTCAAGACCGTTTGAAATCATATTTTTACAGTCCAAAACATAACTTGTTAAAATGTCAATAAAACCTCATTTATCAGGTGCAAAACTAAAAGTATATGGTAGAATAACATTGTAGAAGTGTATTTTGATAGACGATGTTGTTAGACTGTTAATCTAACTATTGATCATATTAGTTTTTTTTTTTTTTTTTTTTGTCAAAAGATGTAAAGTCTTAATTAGTGGCGGAGCCACTAAGGAAACATAATGGTTTTTGGCCTATCCTGCCTTTTTTTGCTAGTATAACAAATGTTGTTACATATCAGTCTAATACCTTAAAATTCAAGTGTGTTCTCAATCCAAATTTTGTTCCGTTCTAGGCCAAACCTCTTTTCTCTCTGTCCCTCTTATTGCGGTGCAGTCTTCACTTCCTCTCCTTATTTTAACTTTTCTTTGGCTTTAAGTTATATATATTTTTTAAATTCTTGCTTCTTTTTACATCATATTTGAGTTTATGGGTTTATACAATGTTTTTAATTCCATCTAATAGAAGTTGTAATTCGAATATGCTAACGTTTTACACAATATTTAATGTTATAATATAAACACATATTTACTAAACAAATCACTGTCACTCTGCCACTGTTTGTTTGTGTTAATCATCAATGATTAATGCACCTAGGATTTGTTTAATTGTTCTCATGGATTCATAGTTAAAGACTAAGCTATGTAATTAGTGGAATATTAATTCATTATAATTTAACTGATCTTTCACTTTTTAACCTTCATTTGCCAAAGTGGTGGGACCTCTCTGGGTTTGTGTTGTGCATGTGGACTCGTAGTGGGTGATGTGGACGAAGCCTTTGTCCATATCTGGTTGTCTGTGAACCACTTAAATTGAATTTGATGATTTCCATTGATTTATTTTGCTGGCCTATCTCATATAAATTATGGGTTTCGATCTCTCACATATCAAGAACTTAAATTTCCTAATTCTTAAGCTTCTAACATTAAGGTCCAGAAATGATATAAATTCGGGTGATATGTGAAGATCAAGAAAAACATTAATAAACTCTTTAACTTAATTTTTTTCTGGGTGGAATATTTTTTCAAATCCAGTTTTAACGACTTGTGTGTGGTCCACATTTGAGGAATTTATTCTCCCCCACCCTCTTTTCCTTCTGTTCAGTATTCTTTCCATCCAACTTGAGTTAAAATCGAGGGTGCTGGATGGAGTGGGCCAGACAAGATACAGCCCACCAACTGCTTATACGGCCCAACAAACTAACAGATCGAAGTACTGTACAAAAGATCAGATTTCTTTTCCATTTTTTATTTATTAAGAGGATGATGATCACTTGCACCACGACGATGTGAGAAATCTTAAGTTCGATCCATATGAAAAGTGAGCTTAATATTAAATTATTATTAGCCCATTGTATATCCATATCCATCATCGTTGTATCTCTTCACCAATAAACTTTTTAGGCCTGAATAGCCCACCACTAGCATTACAAATATTGCCCTAACTTACCACTTAATGCTAGATGTTCGTTTTATCACAAGAGGCAACGGTGACAGTAAAGGTGGGATTCCCATATATAAGTTGTATATTATTTTGTAATTTGTCCGATGTGTATAATTTATGTGGCACTACTATATTGGATTTGTGAGCCCCCACATGTGACATCCCACATCGCCCAGCACATCGCCCAGGGGAGTGATCCTTATATATATATATATATATATATTCCCATCGCTACCTAGCATGAGGTCTTTTGGGAGCTCACTAGCTTCGGGTTCCATGGGAACTTCGAAGTTAAGCAAGTAGCGCGTGAGAGCACTCACATGATGGGTGACCCACTGGGAAGTTCTTGTGTGAGTTCCCAAAAACAAAACCGTGAGGGCGTCGTCGGGGCCCAAAACGGACAATATAGTGCTACGGTGGTGGAGCGGGTCCGGGAAGTGATCCGCCCCGGGCGGGGATGTGACAATTTGGTATCAGAGCCTAACCCTGGTCGTGGTGTGCCGACGAGGACGTCGGGCTCCTAAGGGGGGTGGATTGTGACATTCCACATCGCCCAGGGAAGTGATCCTTATATGTATATTCCCATCTCTATCTAGCACAAGGCTTTTTGGGAGCTCACTGGCTTCGGGTTCCATGGGAACTCCGAAGTTAAGCGAGTCGCGCGCGAGAGCACTCCCATGATGGGTGACTTACTGGGAAGTTCTCGTGTGAGTTCCCAGAAACAAAACCGTGAGGGCGTGGTCGGAGCCCAAAGCGGACAATATCGTGCTACGGTGGTGGAGCGGACTCGGAAAATGGTCCCCCTCAGACCGGGATGTGACACCACATATGTACCACATCTAATAAAATAATTGATGAAACATAAACAGAAGGATCAAATTGATATGCGGATATGAATGTTACGGACAAATTTGTTCGATTTTGAAAGTGATATATTGTAACATTTGCTATAAAAAAATTTATGAAAAAAAAAAAAACAAACTGAATGACAAACAAAGCATTTTTGCCATTTTTTGAAAGATTGTACGGGAATTTACAAAACACTACTCGAAAAATTAAGGTATTATATAGTTCAAAATTTATTAAAATATAATAAACTTTAGTTTGAAAAAAAACATTATAAGTTATTGTTCACAAGATATAAATTTAAAGTTTTCCCTACAAAGTAACTTATAGGTAATCCTTTCGTTTTCATTTTTTAGTTTTTATTTTATTGAAAATTAAAAACTCATTTAGTATTTACTTTTAATTTTTTAGCTGTCTTTGCTCAAATGTAGTTGTCTCTATTGTGCCCGAGGAGATGTCAAATATAACTCATATCAATGCGAGAGGACGATATAATTTGTAATGAGTCCGTTACCTAATTATGACTTACCAATTATTACGACGTAACTTTGTTGTGAAACATCAAGATTAAACATTACACTATCATATCTAAGGGACATGACTAAAAAAACCAAACAAACTAAGACATATCGTACCATACATGATGCAACATAATTAAACCGTTTAGATCCTCATTTTATGAATTTATATATGGATCGCAACTAATGTTTCAAAAGTAAAAACTATGAAAAGAAAATCTGTGTAATCCGCGCAAATTTTTAATATTGAATAATAGTTAATCATTGATAAGGGTGTTTTAAAAACTCAAGTTGCTTCATATATATATTTTTTTGATCAACAAGTTGCTTCATATTTAAAAGTTTCACTCAGTTCACAAATCATTAAAAAAAATAAAGTTTGATTAAACCACACATAACCATATGTACAATTAAAGATGCTAAAATTAGTCAACCGACGGATCTTTGCACCCAATCCCAAAACGATACTCTTATTATTCTTTTGTCCAAAAAAAAAAAAAAAAAAAAAAAACCCTGCTGTTTGTTCAACTTGTCGTGGTAAAAAATGCATGCATGTAAATTGTCGTGGTAAAAACCACGGTTGATTGAACTGATAATATCGTTTTCTTTCTTAAATTAAGATTTAGGTTCGAGTTCCGTTGCCAGTAAATTGTTTTATTTAGTGATTTGTAAAAACTAAAAGAGAGACTAAGATCCCTCTATAACTATAAGTCCTCAAATAGACTTATAATATGTAGGATATGTTAGAGTAATGTTGAAAGCGATCAAGACTTTTCAACTAAAGTATTTCATCGAGCACATGATGCGCATAATAGAGTCGCACACAAGAAGTAAGAAAAGGAAAGACAAATATAATAAAAGAAATAAAAGTAGGAGGAAGATGTTGTAATTTAATTTGCCCTATTTATAGAAGTCACATACAATATACAAACAAATATATAGAAGTTTTGTTGGAGTCAAAGATAACCAATAACATTATACTGGCTCTGGCCTTGAATATATGCCGCCCACCGAATATGATATATATCTGCTGTATCGGACCTTGAAGCTACATCCCTGTCGCCCACCATTCCGCCATCCTCTCTCTCTCTCTCTCTCTCTCTCTCTGGGTGTAAACGCTAAACCGTGTGTTGTGTCTAAATTTTCAAAACTTGATACGAAAAAAAAGAAAGAAAGATGCCTCTGCAGCGTGTCGGCAAATATAAATTCATGCAATGCAGAGCCTTCTCTCTGATCTAACGTGACCTTCAATCATTGATGCACACATTCATATGCACCTCCCTCCTCCATGCTATACAGTTTTATATTCTCAGAGAAACGTGTGTCGGTTTCTGGTTGGCTCCTGGGGCACGATGGTGCAAGTTCATTAGACTATATACTTTATTTAATTATTTTATCCCTTAATTAATTAAAAAGTAATATATAAGTTAACAGTTAGCTAGCAGTTGTTTTAGCTTTTGTGCTTTATTTACGTCGTTTTACAAAGATACAAGTAACTGAGTCTTCCAATCCAATCAAGCTTTGAAGGAATCAATACACACACACACACATATAATGCAAGGGAGGAGGGGTGGTTAGGTTAAAGTTAGGGTTTGATCGATAATTAAGCTTAGTACTTTGATTTTAATATGAGTAATGTTAGAGAGACTAAATTTGTAGACAAAGTTTTAAAAATTAAAAGACATAAAAATTGATGATTGATTTATTACTTATATATTGATAAACATGTTTATTCTTATTGGTGATACATAATTTAGTTTGCAAATTTAATATTCATAACATTACCTTATAATATTGTTTGCCTTGTAAACTTTTTATTTATTTATTAAGCTTGAAGTAGTTTGTGTCAGAATTTTTTACATTATTTTTATGACAATTTGGTTTGTTTTTTTCAATTCGTTGGTAGGTTTGCTTTTCTTGGAAGAGGGGTCAATATTCGTTTTCAAGGAAGCTAGATAGTTGATGATCTGTTGTCGGCAGAAAAAGAAAAATGCAAAGGAAATTTTCCTAAGACTTTTTATAGATTCTTTGACGTTTTATAGATTCTTTGACGTTTTACAGTTTAACGTCAATTTTCATACCAATATTATAAAATACTGTGTCAAAAACATGAGGTGACATAGAGTTTATAAAGAATTTCACTTTTAATAAAGTCACCTTAGAACTTCTCTAACAAAAATTAAGTACTCAGTGTTGAGAATGAATCATATGTTGATGAGAGGAGCGATCTTTATGGGCTTATGAGTAAGTTGGACTACTCTCATATTGCCAATTAGTTTTACGATGGAACCACAACTTTCTATATGGTACAAGAGCATGTTGTCCCACATGTGAAGCCAAACGACCATACGGGCTCCACGTCATCCCGTTGTGTTATCTACGTGTTAGGCTTGAAAATTCGTTACATGTGAAAGGATTTGTTGACAATAATTCTCATATGGATAAGAGAAGGGACTTTACATTAGCTATAAATTAAGTTGGCTACTCCTTATTGCCAAGCATTGCCAAATTATTTTGAGAGTCAAGTAGGTTATTGAAATTTCAAGTTTTCCCTTGTTGAGTGGGACAATTTTTGGGTTGAGGAATGGAAGCCTACGTTACGGGTTTAGCAAAGAGCCTAGCCCAAAGCATAGCTAGAGACAGAATTGGCCCTTGCCCAGTTGATCAAAAGAGTGGCAATTCAGTTTCTAAAGGCCCAAATTTTTTTTTTTTTTCTTTTTGGTCGAAAATTAATATAACATAGTAGAAGAGTATAATTGTTTTTTTTATTTTAATAAATGATATTATCTACATTAAAATGATGGAGAGTGAAGAGTTTAAATTTAGAAGAGTGTTAAAATTTTAGGATCTGTTTGGTGCTCTACTTGAATTCAACTTTTTTAATTATCGTAACAAAAAACTTAAGGACAATAACGTAATTTTACAAAATAAAGTTTTGCTGTTTTTTGTTTAAGCCTCATCTCAAGATGATTTTATCATCTCTAATTAAGAAAAAAAAAACCTCTCTCCCTCTCTCCCCACTCCCACGTTCTCTCTCACCCACTTCCACTCTCCTTCAAATTTAAAAAACAAAAGTAAAAAATTTCACACTTTGTATGTGTGTGGGGGCATACACTTGTATTGATGAACAAAACCCAAAAAAACCAAAAAAAGAAGAAACGAGAACATTGAATACATTATACGTTGTAACTGCTGCTTTGCTAGCTCAAAAAACTAGGTTCAATGAATGTAGCCAAGATATAGTGATATACATCAATTGACGTTACTTATCTGAGTAAATTGTTAGTTGGTGTAGTTGTCGTGTATCAGTCAGTGACACCCTTTAACGCACACTAGTTCTTGCGTTCCTGAAAACTGACAATTCCAGCTAAGACCTTCCTTCCTCTTTTAAAACGCAAGTCTTGCCCTTCACACGACCACACAACGCAGCGAAACAGAGAGTGAGAGCTTTTGATAGGGAAAATAGTTTGTATTGGGGATCGTTACTGGTTCATATTATCATTTGAAAAGATGTTTCCAAGAAGAACATGGTCGCAATTGTTGTTGCTGAAGTTAATCCGACCGAAAGTAGTATAAATGACGGGCATTGCATTTGGTTCGCGAGAAGCTGGTTCTTGTTGTTGTAATTGTTCTTCAAGAACCAACTTCTCGCGAACTGCTTGTCTCAACTAATCCTCCTCCGTATCCATGTCGGGTAAGCTATCCTTCGCCTTGTGTCCGTCTAGTAGCTTTTCATATTACATATTAATTTTTGGGCTTTCTCAAAGGATTTTTTTTTTTTTTTTTTGGAAATAAGATATGTTCATAAACAAGGGTGCGAGGAATAAATTGACATCGATGTCTTTTCCAAACTTTGATTAAGGAGTTTCGGTGTCGTCATAAATAATATATTTATTCAATTTATAGGTCATTATTTTTTTTTTTATAAACCAAAGTGCTAAATATTGAATTCCAAAATTTATTCTTTCTTATTTCTTTTAGTTAATTAACATTATAAAATATTTTCGCAGGTTTTGGCTCAACTACAGCAGCATGATGTACAATTATGCTGGAGATACATGGATTAATATTCTGTTGTTTAAAGGTGATCGGGTCAAATCCTACGTGAGTGATTCATGCACATCTTTAGAATATATACCACCATATCATGTTAATTCATTCAATTAATTTCTTGCTGGTTTAACATTTGCGCAAGTTCGTCAAGCTAGAAGGGGTGTTGTGTGACAAATAATACATTTAACAATGCACAATCTCGTCGGTTTGCGTTCAAAATTACCTTATCATCCTTCGCAGAATTTTAGGATTGAATTGTTCGTTGTACCGTGAGTTATAAAATATCTTAACCAAACAACATAGAACACCACGGTCAACCTTGACTTTATAGATGTAAGACTTAGTAAAAATAATCTAGATGATGTCTAAGATGAAGAGGATTATCAAACAACGGAGTATAATAACAGCAACATTGGTACAGCAGCGACTCGAGCCAACAATTAAGGTCACATCAACGTTGTTGTTATCATTCACCGTTGTTTAATGATCTTCCTCAACTTGAGTCCTTGCCACACAAATGTTGTTGTTTTCATGCTCTGTTGTTTGATGATCCTCTTCATTTTGGACACCATCTAGATTATTGGTATTATGTCTTACATTCATAAAC
This sequence comes from Pyrus communis, assembly GCF_041283825.1. Lineage (NCBI taxonomy): Eukaryota > Viridiplantae > Streptophyta > Magnoliopsida > Rosales > Rosaceae > Pyrus > Pyrus communis. The sequence goes on from NC_142568.1 coordinate 1,817,050, forward strand.
GCCAACGTTGGCCGCGATGTTCTCTGTTGTTTGATTAAGATACTTTATAACTCGTGGTACAATGAACAATTCAACCCCAAAATCTTGCAAAGGATCATAAGGTAATCTTGGGTGCAACTGGACGAGATTGTGCAGTGTTGGATGCATTATTTGTCACATAACATCCCTTCTAGCTCGAAGAACTTGCAAAATGTTAAACCAACAAGAAATTGATTGAATGAATTAACATGATGTGGTGGTACCTATGAATAGTCTTAGATTTGAATATCATGGATATATATTCGATACCAATTTATTAACTTATTTTTTAAGTGTAAAAATATCATTGTATATCCCCAATGTTAATATGAATGGGTAGTTCCTTTTTGAGCTTATAGGACACTAAGTTATACACATGTCAAAATCACAAATTTCTTGGGTTTTGAAGGCTTGTAAAAATATTACTCTAAATTGTAGTCCATATTTTCTAGGTGTAATATGGATCAAGTTCGGATTAGATCAGCCTAGATTGAGAAGAAACTATATAAAAATCTTGAATGCTAATGTAAATAGTTATGAAAATGTCAAATTATTAGCGAGATGGATCAAAGGTCCATTTTTACTAACACCGATATTATCCTTAAGTTATTAATTACCACTTGCACAGTTTGACAAGTGTGGGATTTTATCATAAAAGACCTCGATATTAGTTGGAGGGAGATTATGATATTTAAACTCTTCTTTTCTTAGAGATATGGTCGATGTGAGATATTTTCACACGCCCCCTCACGTGGAATCAAATTAGTAGGCCACACGTGGGAGATCCATACATCGGCACCCACGTAGAGCGAAGGGAACTCATCTTAATTGCAGTGCCAAGGGAACCCACACATCATGTGGGAGTACGTGCCTACTTTCTGACTCTGATACTATGTCAAATTATCAGAAGGATGGGCCAAAGATTCACTTTCAACAACATCGATATTGTTCCTAACTTGTTATTTACTACCTGCACAGTTCAATATGTATGAGATTTTATCACAAAAGACCTTAGTATCAGTTAGAATAAAGGTTAAGATATTTAAACCTTCTCTTTTTCTCAGAGATAAGATTGTTATGAGATATTTCCACACAAAATACAACCTAGATATGCTCATGTAAACCTGTTGATGAGCCCCATAACCCACTTGCACGTGAATTATGTTCTAACAGGCTTCATACACACATGCAAGCCTAATACATACAAATTAACCACGTACTAACCTTTTTAGAGTGCTTGGACTTCTGTATTTTTGGGCCTTGCAAATTTAAGATGCACAACATCTCCATCCACTTGATCCTGCCGCGCAGTGCAGCATCACTTGCTGGAGCATTTTCTTTTTCAAAACTCATAAGAATTTCGAGCTTTAACAGTTCAGACTTGGCTGTAGCACGCGATGAGTTGTTATTTGCACCTTTTGATACTATTCTTTGTGCTGTGTGAGATAACTCGCTATATTGAACCATGGAGGATGAGGTTGGATTACCCAAATTTGCTTCCCCATATGCATCAAAATCAACATCTCGTCGTCGAGCATCAGTGCTCCCTCTCTTCAAATAATATTTAGGTGGTAAACTCGACAAGTCTAACCCCCTGAAATTCAAATTTTCTGCAAGTACAAGTTACCAACCGAGTAGAAGGGTTATATGCAAGTGACCTCACTGTCCGAGCCCCTGAATTCTCAACTATATATATATATATATATATCTCCGTGTTACTCCATCGTCACTTTCCAGTTCCAACCTTAAATCTACAACCTTCTGAAACTCCGAAAACACATGCTTCAAGTTGTTTGCAGCATTTTGAAATATATTCCACAAGCAAAGCCGATGGTGAGAATCAGTTAATACTTGACTAATTGCAGCAGCAATCGCAGGGCCTTCATCTGTAGAAGTGGTTTCCGGTTTTTTTCCTCCCCATATATAGCTTGTAAAAATACATTGAACAAAACCCAAACGTATAATATTACTATGTTCTTCAGTGTCGCTACAACATTTCAAAACGAATTAATTTTTTGTTTGTCAAAAGATGAATTAATTTCACTCTCGTGTTTTTCCATCAAGATGGTGGCATGCAGCATAATTCAGACGAGAGAATTTTATTTATTTTCTTAAAAAAAAAAATATAGATAAAGCAATTACAGAAGGCACAATACTACAATTCATATTGCTGAGATGCATATCTCCATCCAATGCCTATAACTCACTATTGGTACATGAAGAGCAATGCAACAAGTGATATATATAGGCCATCTATGCAAATGGATCTTTATTTTTTGAAAAAAAAATAGAGATTAGGTGTGGGACTCACTCCACATCGAACTTTAACGATTTGAACCGTCTATTTTATTAGTCTCAATTCATAGATCATCTATGCAAAAATTCAATTCAATCCAAACCCATTTGCCTATTTAATTATCAAGATAAAATTTCATTGTTTCTTACGTAACAAAGTATTCGTTAATTTATTTGAACTCAAAATTAGATGTCTTAAATATTTCTGATTTGGTTAATATTTTGTAAGAATAATCTATGAGGTGTAACTTGAAAAATAGACGTTTCGGATTGTTAAAATTCGATGTGATGTGGACATTAAAATTAATCTCCGTTTTTATAATAAAATAGTAATTCCTTCCCTTAAAAATTTCCCATATAAAGGAACTAGTAACCCGACAAAAGAGAGACTACCAAATAATGTCGCGAGTTCAAGTGACCAAAAAATATGAGTAATAGAATATAATAAAAAATGATTAAATCACAAGCGCACATCACGATTTGAGAAGGGTGGTACTGATGGAAAAGAATTCCCGTTGGATCTTTTTTTTGAGGATCCTAGATATTCCGTGATTGTGACTGTTCATCGTATATTGTACGGTTAAAAATTATTTTAAAATTTAAAATTAAATATAAATAATATTTAATAAAAACTGATCGCACAATATATGATGAACAATGAACGATCACGATTATTGAATTCCTAGGATTCCGAAGAAAAAGATGTACTGATAAAGGTCATCACATTGAATGGGATGTGAGCAAATTCGCACTCGAAAAAGCCATGACCCACATATGAGGCATGGGAACACGTTTCAGTCGTCGGATCTAAAACAACTCAATCGTACGGCCGAGATATAAGTGAAACGGAGACCTCACTGGCGCTTGAAAAACAGGCGGTCGGGTCGAGTGAGCAGCTCCTCCCTCAAGGCTGAAAGTTGAAACAAAACCAGCCACCCACCGCCCCTTAAATTGGGTCACACTGAAGCTGTGTAAAGCTCAAGATTCAAACTTTTCAATCAAAATTATGGCTTCCAACAGAGTTTTCATGGTGCGAACGAAAACTACACATACATGTATACATACACGCACACACACACAAATCTCTCTCAATATATGGACATACAAGATGTATGATGATTCTGTGCGGAGCCTGCAATTTTTTCTTTGATTCTCCTTTCCGTTTGTGCTTTTACATTTTTGCAGGTCGCCGAGAAGCCGAGCATAGCTCTTTCTATAGCCTCCGTTCTCTCCCATGGCCAGGTATGCCCTCTCTCTCTCTCTCTCTCTCTCTCCCCCCCCTGCACTCACAAGCTCACGTTTTGAAACCCTAGCTCCAAAGCTTTAAAGCTCCAAGTTAAGGACTTTTTGAATGCTAATAAAATATAGGAGGCGGCAAAGAAGCTGTAATTTCAATTTTTTTTTTTTTTAGTTGGATGAGCATTTAGATGGAGTGAACTCAGCTAGAAATGAGAACTGGGCTACCCCAATTTTTATTTTTCAGTTAAAGAACATGGTGATTGATTTCTGTTCTTTTGTTCGGGCATGAAATTGGAGGGTGAATTATTAGGATGATTTGGTTTTAGTGGCATAGAGGTGCTTTATTCTTCCATAAAGTAGAGAACTTTTACTTCTAACTTCTAAGGAGGGTTATTAGATGCTTAGCTTCGATGTTGGTTATAGGATCTGTTTACAGAAATAGAGGGTAAGTGAGTGTCTATTCTATTTGTTTTGGATAGCAATTTAGCTTAAGAGATAAACAGTCGGGGGAGGGCGAGATGGTTGCTCCTTATATTGACTCCTTTACCTGCATTTATACCGTTTGGCTAACTTTTTATTCTTAAATGGATGACTTACACGTTAAAGTGAAACTTATAAGAAGATAACAAAGGCCGGCTTCGTTACGTAAAACTGAGTTAAGGACCCATGAGCCTCAACTACATCCGGTTTCAGCATGCCTGCAGAGTATAAAGAAAGTGGGCCTTCGAAAACTTGAGAGAACACATATAACCTAACCAGGAGTTTACTAGCATCAAGAGAAAACAACTGAATAATTTGTGTAATGTGGAGTATGCCAATAAGGTTCTCATTGAAATTATGTGAGGAAAATTAGTTCTTTGGTTTATGGATGTGCTTTTTTCTTGAACTTAATGTACCCTGTATCACTTTGACACATTTTTTTTTCTTTCCATTTTCATGCTTTATTCGAAGTTCTGCTTGTAAGAATCATAATTCCATGTTTTTCGCAAATGATTTATATTGACATTCAGCTCATATTTTCATAATACAGATGTCTACAAGAAGGGGTAGTACGGAAGTCCATGAATTTGAAGGAAAGTTTCTTGGAGTGCATGTGCATTTTAAAGTGACATCAGTTATTGGTCATGTGTTCAGGTCCTTTTCCCACTCATCTCTAACAAGAAAAATCATCTTTGGATACTCCTTGGTTATATGATGCGATGATTTATTAAACTTTGTTTTAAGCAATGTCATTATGTCAATTACTGTATGGGGTTTAGTTTCTTTATTCAAATCCATTAGTTAACTTTTTTACCTTGTTCCTTCTGCTCTCGTTCTCTGTAAAGAAATCCTTATTCATATACTTATTAACCTTTTCTTATTTGATGTGTGCTCAAATGTGCTATGTCCTTAGATGTTTTCGTATTGGTCTTTGCCCATTCCTAAGTGGATGGAACTCCTTGGCAGGTTATGGGTAGGTTCAGGTAGTAGGTTCTATGGTTGTCATGATATACACGCACCCCAATTAAGTAGTTTTGAAGTAGCTTCAACTTGGTTTTGGATGGATTTCTCCTTTTGTTGTATAGGGTTTCTGCTTTTGTTCGTCTTATTGATTTAACCAGTATATGTAATTACATTGCAAATCTAGCAATCGTCTCTCAATGTTATCTGGCATAATTGTCTAGCTTTATGCATAAGTTGAGTAGTTTATTTGTTGTGTTTCTAACTCGGTGCTTTTTTTTCTTTCAAACTGTAGTGTAGATTTTCCAGAAAAATATCAAAATTGGACATTGACTGATCCTCTGGATCTTTTTCAAGCTCCAGTTCTCAAGACAGAAGCAAATCCAAAGGTACAACTTTTTTTACCCTGCGTCCTCTTGTGGATTCGTAAAACTTTTTCCTCTGATTCTTATGTCATTTGTTGGGATGACCTTGGTGTAAAGGCTCACATTCGCAGGCATTTAAGCCAAGAAGCTCGCGGTTATGGTAACTTGGTTTTGTGGTTGGACTGTGATCGTGAAGGGGAAAACATTTGCTTTGAAGGTATCTCTCTCATTCCCTCTCCCTATCAGTCTCCTCTCTCTGCTTCTCTATCTAATACTTGTTAATAAGTTTGTTTTCTCATGATATGGTGTGTATTTAGTGAATTCAAATTTATCATTATTGTTATGACATCTGGGAAAAGAAAACGGTAGGTATATGTTAGGGTAAACCTTTTTTAATGAGAGAAAGGGAATCTCGAATGTATTTTGTAATTGATATGAAATAGGGAAGACTAGAAAATTGATGGCTAATTTCCCTTGGCATTGATTAACAAGAGAATGGAAAAGTTCATAAAAATTCTAGACTGACTGACAACACATAGCAAGTAAAACATATATTTTCCTGCTCAAACCTTGTTTCAGCCTATACTTGTGTTTTGTTCGTAACCAGGAATCTGGTTGTTAATTTGTACAATTGCAGTCTTGTAGCTAATCTGTTACTAATTATATTCAACTACTATGAGATACTTGTACATGTAATTAGAAAGGTTGAGTTTAGAAACTCATTTCTTATGTTCCCCTTACCTACACAATAAATATAATGTTGGTATGTCTAAAAGGCACTAAATTTTTTTATTGCAGTTATCGATTGTATTGGCCATTCAAATGAGACTAGAAGGAAGATCTATCGTGCTCGGTTTTCCTCTGTTACTGAGAAAGACATTTTGAAGGCCATGGACAACCTTGTTGAACCTAATAAAGATGAGGCATTGTCAGTAGATGCTCGGCAAGAGATAGATTTGAAAGTTGGAGTTGCATTTACACGATTTCAAACACACTTTTTCCAGGGGAAATACGGAAATCTTGATGCCAGAGTTATCTCGTTGGTTCTCTCTCATTTATGTTAACGAATTATTATTAATATACTGTTTGGCTTCCAGTCCATTATGCATTTATCTGACTGAAGCATAGAACTTGTATCTTGTGAATATATTGCATTTCCTTGACCGTCTTAAGATATTTTGCTCTAATTCAGCTTCTTGTTTGTGCAATAGCATATCCGTATATGTATGTTGGTCTTCTATGTTAGTTACATTCTTAAGGCCATCAAACTTTTTCCTGTGTAGAGATCTATGTGGTTGTGTTATAATTGGGATCATTTATATCCTAGAAATTTTATGCTGTAAACAAAGGCCACTATAATTGAGCACTGGAAAACTTGTAATGTGGACATCTGTTTATAATTTTATATTCTTCTTTATAATAGGAATTTTACAGAAAAGAAAGAATAGCCATACAAACACAGCAAACCAGAAGGCCACCTGGTTTTTCCCCAAACTTTACTAGAATGGAGAAACAACAATGTAACCCTTGATCATAGCAACTACAACAAACATGTATACTTACCAAAAATGAACACACTTAAAACCTAAAAGCCAGCTACCTCCAGTCCTCTGCCTCCCCACTTTAATCCTAAAAGCAACTGCTATTCGTCTCCCTCACCGCTGCCTTCAACCCCCTCTTTCTCTGCCTCTCTGCCATCCTCTTTCCCCATTCCTCTCCTTCATCCCTGGCACAGAGCCATGGCTTTTTTTTTTGTTTGAAAAAGGAAAGAACCTTAAAAGAAATCAAAAAGTTCAAAGTAGATGTGGGTAAAAGGGGAAATGTAAGGATTGACACCAAGTTGGGCAGAGTTTAGGAAATTTTTTTTTCGTATTAATGTTCTAATAGTGCATGGGGGTTCTTTATAATTCTATTCTATCATTTTGCTTTTATTTGTGATTGTTTTTCCCATGTTCCATTTTCATCTCAACAATGAACCATAGACTAATCAAAGCTTAATGTTCATTTTCAGCTATGGCCCTTGCCAAACTCCGACCCTTGGATTTTGCGTACAGCGGTATTTGCAGATAAATACCTTTAAACCAGAAAAGTTCTGGGTCATACACCCATACATAATACAGAAGGGCTACGAACTTCAGCTAGAATGGGAACGTAACAAGTTGTTTGACTTCGACGTGAGGCCTTCTTTACTATAAACTTTCTCCTGTCTTGATGTCCCTTTCATTGATAATATATTTTAGGCTTTTAATGTTGCAGGTTGCTGTAATGTTTCAAAAATTAGTAATGGAAGATGGAATGCTAGTAGTGACTGAAATAGTAGAAAAGCAGGAAAGCAAAAGTCGTCCTTCTGGGCTTAATACGGTCAATCTTCTGAAGGTCAGATAAGTGCAAAGAAATAAAAAAGACTAAAGATTGATGATTGATGATACCTTTTGTTTACTAATATCATGTGACTGTAAGTTTAGTGATCAATTTATATAATATTGGACATTGCTTGTTGGTCGCTTACACACTTAAAAAAGACTGCCTAATAAAGGAAAATATGAAGAAGTAGATGACTGCAGATTACAAAGTTTATCTTCGTTGTGTGTTAGATAGTTGCATGGAAAGTTCAGCATAATTTTCATCTGACCTCAGCTAAAAAAAGAATGTACAAATTAGATTCTCCCCAGCCCTGTTTTGTGCTGGAAATAAAGAGCTACGAGGTCGTAATTGGCTACTTCACAATTTTGGGACAAAATATAGTCATTGGACCCAGATCCCAATTTCCTGAATGCTAAATATTTTAAGAAATTCATGCCGATAGGCAGTGATGTAAGGTGGGTTAAGGTAAAATGGTAGTAATGACTGTGTAAGTCAATGTCAGTATTGGTTGTTTGAAAGTTTATATAAACCTGAAAAAAGAAAAAGTGCTCTTAAAGACAACCAATCTTATTACAACTCCTAAGTCAGTTGATTTCTTCTATCAAATTTTCAAAATAAAAGAAAATATTGTAATCATTTTCACCTAGAAGAGAAATGCAATTGTTCTGGATATCTTAGTTCATTGGGTTGGCTTGTTTGCTAGTGTTGTAATTTGTGAGCACAGTATTAGCTTGAAATATTATAATGAAGCAATCTCTTAAATCATTATCTAAGTTCAATTTCAGTGACCCCATTAGAAATTTGAAATTAAGTTAAAAAAGTCATTCTTTAAAGTTCTCTAGTTTCTATTATAAACAATAAAACATAAAAAGGATTAATCAGTTTGTTCAAGTTCTTTATATATGCAATGAGATAATTTCATTTGGCTATTTGAATACATTGACGAGTTTTACTTTTTTAACTTTTTAATTCAGGTTGCTTCAAGTGCACTAGGCTTTGGACCACAAATGGCTATGCAAATTGCTGAACGCTTGTATACTCAAGGTTTCATCAGGTAATTGTAGGAATTCTCCATCTGATATAATAAATTTCAAGAAAATTCTTCATCCAGGACAGTGAATATTACAAGTTAGCTATTGAAGAAACATGAACTAGCAAAGTAAAAAGTAAATTTCACCATATGAATTTTTGAGAAAAATAGAATTGGAGGCTTTGGAGCTTTGCTTCCATCTCATAACTTTACATGAGAAGAGGTCTGGGAAACAATTTATTCAAAAGTCCTCCCATAAATGTCCAATACCACACCCATAATTTGTTAAAATTGATACCACTTTATTTGCTATGCAAAGTATTTCAACGATAGAACAGTATTTATTGATAGACAAATTTTCAGGTGAATGAATTTAAGGGGATATTCTAACATTGTTATGGTTCTAGACTTTCTATGTGAATTGGTGTTCTAAGATCTTAGTATCAAGTGCTATTCAATAGCTAGTTCCAAATATAATTTTATTAGGGAATGTTCTGTTTGCAATGAAAAATATTTGTTCCAAGTAGTGTGCCGTCCAGGTTTTTATTTTGTAGAATTTTTCATCTCATGGTGTTGCTGGTTGAAGTGGTAAACTGTAAACCTGACACCCCTTCATGCACATCACTTACACTTAGCTTCAACCATTAGTCTTGAAGTGTGCTTATTTCACCAAATTTTATTTTGTCTTTTCTAATGCCAAGTTTCTTTTGGTTCGAGGATTGTCGTAGTTGTCTGACTATTTTCATATGCTGATTTTCTAGCTATCCGCGTACCGAGAGCACAGCTTATCCATCTTCTTTTGACTTTAGAGGCACACTTGGTGCACAAGTAAATAACCCAACATGGGGTGATTATGTACAGAGGCTGCTTGCTGATGGTTATCAGAAGCCACGATCAGGGACAGATGTAGGTGACCATCCTCCTGTCACTCCGTTGAGGTCTGCAACTGAGGACATGCTCGGAAATGATGCTTGGAGACTATATGAGTACATTTGTAAACACTTCATTGGGACTGTATCTCCTGACTGCAAATATGTAAGGTAAAAGTTTCAGTGTTCACTGTTTTCTGTTAGATGACCTGACCAACTACATAATTGGAGTTAATTTACACTTGATTGGATGTCTGTTTGCTGTTGCATCTTGTTAATGTATGTAACTCAAAAGGCTGAGCCCATTAATTTCACTGTATCAACTTAAGAAGCATAATGATTTCCACCTTGTATGCCTAGAGTATGTGTTTACCTCATTTTCTTTATTATGTGATAGTAGTATTGACTATTGAGTGAAAAAAAAAAAAAAATCATACTAATGTTATGACCAGTGTAACCCTTTTTAGTCGGCTAGATGGAATTCCAGTAATGAATAAGATTGATATATAAGAATTGGGGGAAGCTGTTTTTCACCCTAGATGCAGTGCGAGATGGCTTATTTCTGGTCAATACTTACCTAGCCTGGTTTTAAATGGATTTTCTAGCTGGTGGGTGAAACCATTGATTCGAAGACGTCAAACAGAGATGAGAAATCATTTTGAAGTTAAATTCTCGTTACCTGTTTAGTGAAGTTATACATCATGTATTGCTATATCTGGTTCAAACTTCTGTTTGTGGTAGGAAGTTTACGTAAGCAATGTTATAAGCTTTTCTAGTAAAGGTGATACTTTGTTTGAAGTTGCTTAAAGTTGACCTTATTAGTTTGATATTTATTACTTTTCTAACAACGTTTATGAGACAGATATTATATGCTGAATATATAATGTGTTTATTATTTTGGTTTTTAAATGTCCACTCCAGAACAAAGGTAGATTTTTCTATCGGTGGAGAATCCTTCCATTGTGTCGGGCAACGTGTTTTGGTGAAAGGATTTACTTCTATCATGCCATGGTTGGCAATAAATGAGAAAAATCTTCCTCAGTTTACAAAAGGGGAGAAATTAGAAGTTTCAAAAGTGGACCTTCATGAGGTAGATGTGCATATCCTTCAAATCTCACTTCTATTCAGTTTTTTTTGTAAGTCTCCTCAATTGATCCAATATCTTCTCCGAATCTGCATTCTATTGGATTCTGTTTGAATAGTTCCTTCATTTGGTCGGGTCTTCCAAGCATTTGCTGCTCCTTGATGGAAAGGGAAATGCTCTTGTTTGAGATGTTTGGGAATAAGGGGAAAGAAAGAGAAAAGGTGTAAATAGGATAATTTAGTAGCATGGTGTGATTTGGTATGTAATTTGGAGTTTTGAATCCGTAAATTACGGTGCAGGGTTTGACTTCACCTCCAGATTATCTTAGCGAGAGTGAGCTAATTTCCCTTATGGAGAAAAATGGAATTGGCACGGATGCTTCAATATCTGTTCATATTAACAACATATGCGAGCGCAATTATGTGCAGGTTTCTATTCTCTTTCTTTTCTATAGGGATTTTGTTTGTTTTATGGGAGTTGATACAAATATATTTTAAACTGCATTTCCATGAGGTAGTTCTGCTGTACAATCAATTGGCAGGTACAAGCTGGCAGGAAGTTGGTTCCGACTGCCTTGGGTATTACTCTAATAAGAGGCTATCAGTGTATCGATCCAGATCTCTGCTTGCCAGATATTCGCAGTTTCATTGAGCAACAGATTACTCTTGTTGCTAAGGGTCAAGCAGATCATTTTCGTGTTGTGCAGCATGTCCTGCAACAATTCATGCAAAAATACAGTTATTTTGTCAAGCAGGTTAGAATACCTTATCATTTGAAATATGCCTACTTTACAGCTTGCTTGATGATTTGGCTATGTTTTTACGGCCAATTATTTGTGAAGTGCTTGTTTATGTTGACTGTGCCAACTTGGGTTCGGTAATGAAACCTTGTACTCCAAATACTTTGGGCCACCTTGAATATGTTGCTATTCAACCTCCTTATTAAGCTGTATGGTTTATTTGATTACATTGCGAGCTTCTAAGTTTCTATGATCCATTTTCTGCTACATGGTGCAGATTGAAAACATGGATGCATTATTTGAAGCACAATTCTCTCCCCTTGCTGACTCCGGACGAGTTCTCAGTAAATGTGGAAAATGTCTACGGTACATGAAGCATATTTCCAGCCAACCTTCGCGGTTGTATTGTAATACATGCGAGGAGGTTTATTATCTTCCTCAAAAGGGTAGCATAAAGGTATACTCTGTTAATTGATGTTCTTTAGTTATGATTGAAAAGCGTCAACCAAAATTTTAATATGATATGCATAACAAATTAAAATCAGGGTCGGTAAATACCCATTTTTGTATTCTAATCTTTTTTTATGGAATATAACATACAGTTTCCAGGTTATACTGGCATGCCTTTCCCTTTTTGACGATATAGAAGTAATAGATTTACATAAATGTTAAGAATTTAGAAAATAGACATTTAAGTTATAAAGCTGAGTGTAAACTAGTGAGACTCTAAATACAATTTTTGCATAAAAATTGAAAAAAAAAAAATTATATGAAGTAAATTACGAAGCAAAATAATATACATTTTCTTTGAATATTTAAACCCTTGCACCAAATATATACTTTTGGGCTGAGTACTCTCACTTTAACAAAAGCAAATGTATACGAAGGTTATACAGATAGCATCTTATGCTCTAGAAGCCTAGGCCTTGTGTCCGACCAGCAGATGCGTGCACTCCTGTGAGGCACCTCCATTGTTTGTCCTGGCTGTTCAGGATGGAGAATCGACATGTGCCCTTGGGGATTTGTTGGGTTGATGACCCGGATACCCCAGTTACAGTGTAATATATATAATACAGGATCGGAAGACTAACTCTATATATTCCCGCATCTTGAAGCTGGAAAAATGTACAAACATGACCTCGCTTCATCTTTTAGTTTTCAACATTAGTTCGAATATATGGCTCAAAGTTGTGAACTTTATCGTTCATCATCCAGAATGCCTTTTATGACCCAGTATCTTGTTCCAAAAGCTTATTGTCAAACTTCTCATGTGTAATCAAGCAATTGCTTTTTTGCAGCTCTACAAGGAAATTACTTGTCCTCTGGACAACTTTGAGCTATTAATCTGCTCCATGCCCGGCCCAGATGGCAAGTCATTCTCTCTCTGCCCATACTGCTACAATAGTCCTCCATTTGAAGGTATCGACACACTCTTTGGTGCTGTAAAATCTGGCCCGTCTGGCAAGCTGGGAAAGGGAGCCGGCATGCCATGCTTCCTCTGCCCACACCCCACATGTCGGCATTCTTTGATAGCCCAAGGAGTATGTGCTTGCCCGGAATGTAGTGGAACACTTGTCCTAGACCCCGTGAGTGCTCCCAAGTGGCGGCTCTGCTGCAATATGTGCAATTTCCTTGTCTTGCTACCCCAAGGTGCTCACCAAATTTCCACTACTCGAGAGCGGTGTCCAGATTGTGACTCCACAATCTTAGAAGTGGATTTCAATAAAAAGACGACACCCTTGGAGAACGGAGAGACCTTGTATACCGGTTGCATTCTTTGTGATGAATTGCTCCATTCACTAGTGGAGATGAAATATGGCAAATCGTTTTTCGGATCAAGAGGAAGGGGCAGAGGAAGGAGAGGTGGACATAGGGGAAGAGGGCGAGCTACGGGTAAGAAGGTGGATCCCAGAATGAGCTTCCGGGATTTCTGAATTGTACCAATCTTGGCTTCCTTTTTTTGTGGTTTGTAACTGCCATCGTTGTTTACGTTGTTCAGATAATGCTTTTCGATTTTGATGGCAGTCTCGAACTGGAATTCGATTGCATAGACGAATTTTCTTAATCTACAGTTGGCCTATATAATAGCAGATTTAAGCACGATAATCGCGGTTGAAGGAGCTAAATTTCGTTGAATTTTGTTAACACCCCGAATCGGCATGACGGTAAATTCTCTCTCTAAATGTATTTGGCTTAAAAAGGTTAGAATTCCATGAATCGGCGAGGTAGTTGGAAATAGAAGGGATTTAACCTTTAGACGGCAATTATTTATTTATTTATTTTCCTTCATTTTCTTTAGCACAAACTCGTAAAAGGAGAAGAATGAAATTGGGGTCCGAAGAGGGAACTAATTAGAAATTGAAGGAATGTAATTAGAAAGATTAACAATTGTTTGAGGTCCGATTTATTGTGATTTTTTTAGAGTGTACTAATTAGTCATTTAAAGAGGGATTGATATTGCGTTGGATTTTGGAGTGTACTAATTAGTTATTTTGGAACTTGATGTTAAAGGCGTTGTGCATTAATGCAGTTGATGTTCGTTTCGATAGGAATGACAGTATTTTAGGATGACAGTACTTTAAAGGACAGTAATGATTTGAAGAGTAGGTTCAATCTTTCTTACTAATGGTGGCAGTGACGTGAAGGCAACATTGTAGCTCATGAATTAGCAAAATATGGACTTAGCAACGGAGGTTTTACTTTATGGGTGGAGGAGGAACCACTTTGGAGAACGATAATTAAATGTAATTTGCGAGCAAGATGGTTAGGCTTCCTTCTTTATAAAAGGTTTTTTTTTTTCAGTTCCCTTTTGGGCCCACAAACTTTCTGTAATCTGTTTTATACAAAATCTCAATTTCTATATTTAAAAAGAAAAAGTGCTCTTAAACCTAAAAAATCAGATAATTGAGGCCCAATTTATTGCGATTTTCTGGTTGATTGAGAGAAATTTTTTATTGTGACCGAAACACAAATGGTAAACCACGTGTTTTTATTATATACATAGTGAGAAATTTTATTTTTTAAATTATTAATTTTTTAACACACATATCCCACCATTTGCATGGTAACAAATGATGTACCATCCCATATTCCAATCATACTGAAAAATCTCTCGTTGATTGGGAAGAAAAAGGGGGAAGAATTCTCTCAGGAATGCATAAAAATGTAAAAGAAAGTTAAAAGGAACGCATAAATTTTCCCTCATATCTAAAGAAAGGAAGTGAATTATGGGCTAGTTTCGTGGACCGGACAAGATTGGTTATTGTATTACGAATTGGTTAGGCTAAAATTGAAAAGGACGGGTTAAGATGAGATACTTGTTTAATGTTTGGTTTAAGAATCTAAGATACTTGTCAAATTTTCTTTAAAATGTTTTTCATATCCCAGCCTATCCAATTGACTTTGTTTACACTATACACTAGACAAGTATCTTAACTCATCCCTTCCAATCCTACCCTAACCAGTCTGAAATACAATAACCAATCATGTCCGATCCACCAAACGAGCCCTAAAGGAATGCATAACCAGGTGATATCTATCTTGTATTGATTGCACGAGGGATTTGAGTACAGTCACAGCTGTCATATCAGGGAATGTTGCGTTTCATAAATAGCATGAAAAACGAGTTCATTGTGCAAGCAGCATGCATTCGGCATTTTTCTCTTGACTGTTTTGCAGTCACTTACTGAGTTGTACTCATTTAATCAAATCCTCGAGAACCCTACCGATACGAAAATTCTCAATGGCTGAACAAATAATGTACTGGTTTCTAAGCATTCTGAACAAACAGTAATGTTGAAATAATACATACAATTGAATTTTATGAAAGACTATCCGAAAGAAAAATGACTCACCTCAACAGAAGCAAAACGGAGTACTGCTGCGGTTCCAGCAGCCTCTCGAATCAAATACATGCCTAAAATGAATCCCTAAGTTGCAAATTTAAGATGTTTGCGACGAGTAACCCTTCAACTTGAACAGAATCACCTGCACAAGTTGCAGCTTATGACGTACCAACCAACGGAGTGAAAAGGAACAAAACTTGCATTCAGGAGGAGAGGCATGATTCAAATGCATTATTGAAACCGCAATGATTAATAAGCTCCGACGGATTTGTTTATTTTTCGATGTCACAGATTCAGATAGAAGAGTACCACTGTACCGGTGTATGTATGTTCAACTGCAACGTCTTTTTAACTGGCTCCCTTCTGCTTGAGAGTAATCTTGTCGCCCAAACTGAGAGCAATTCCTTGGGTCTTGCTCCTTATCCGGATATAGCCACTAAGCTTTCCATCTGTTTGCTTTTCAATGCTAACATTCACCAAGGCGTCCTCTCCAAACACACTCTTCGCGTACAAGTTGGCAGCCAGGAATCCGCACTCACCATCCAGTGCCGATCTGAAATCAGACAGGATGTCAGAGACAAATACAAATGCTTCGTGAGAAAAACAAAACGATGTATACAAATACAAATACTTCAACAGCATTGAGATCTGAATTGGTTCATGCAAGCCAACACAACCAAACCCAAGCTTGATCACACATCTTATAGCCCAAGGAAATGAAAAAAAATCTAGATTTATGAAATCAAACGATTATTTATCTGCTATAAAGAACAGAAGCCGATTCATAGTTTAGATTGCCGATTATATCTGTCCTCATCATCTCTTATCTAAAACCAAATAATGCGAAAAGTCATCAGTCTAACAAGATTGATATAGCAAGCCCAACTAACTCCATTGAATATTCAGCCCCAGCACAATGCATTCGATAATGAACATGTTCCAACCATTACAGGAAATTTCAGAAACTTAGGGCCTGTTCAGTATTCTATTAAAAAACTTTGGTAATTTTCAAAATCAACTTGTAAATTTTTTTATTACTCAAACTTGTTTGGTATGGAATTTAAAACTATTATGAGATCTTAAAAATCAAAATTAAAATTAAAAATAAAAAAAAAATTTATGTTTTTATGAAATGGACTATCTTTTGGAGTCAGTCTTCAATCCAGTTTTTAAAAATGGGACTACCACGTACCAAACAAGTATTTGAGGTAAAAACTGAAAAACAGTTTTTGAGTTATAAAACTTGGACTCAAATAGAGTACCAAACAGGCCCTTAAATCCTTTTCCTATTTACAACATAACTTCAACTAAATAACATGGAAATCAACTTCAGCAATAAGCCTAGCATGAGCGGTTTAGCCTGGAAATCACAAATTCACAATTTTTTTTAATGGTTAACAGCTTGCAATAACACCAAACTAGGCATGATAGGGTGTGGACATTCTTCTCACTGAACCCTAATTGTAGTAAAAGGAATTCTAGCAGTGGAAAGGACGACTTACGGTGCAGTGAGGCACTTCATGTTAGTTGATTTCATGATATGGTCAAGAAATTCCTTCTCATGTTGAATTACAGTGTTGACAGCAACCTGAAACGGAACACAATGTCATCAAGATTTAACTCCATTTACTCTAAAGCAAAAACAAAAAAGGAAAATTAAGACCATTCACAGTTGCTCAACTAGATACTAATTTTGAATTAAAAGAAATGGAGCCTTTATGAAAAGGTAGAAGCAAGAAACTGAACTGAATACGGTGATCTGAAATACAAAGCAAATCCAAGATCTCAAGACAAGATGAACACACTGTATATGTCCATGACCAATACAAATTTAAGATCAACACGCAAGCCATACACAATACATTAAACAAGATATCACTAAATTAAAGTTTACTTTGGCTGGTTAATATATAAAAAACAAACAAGAGTAACAATGAGAGAAAAAAGGCAACAACGTCAACTTAACTTCGAATGAAAGAACACTTTTCCCTGCGTAATGAAAATTTCCATGAACTAGAAAGTTTCAACCACCACATCACTTCATATTTAGCTATAACATGTGTCACAGAACTTAAAGAGAGTAATTGCAGAAAACTTGATTCTTCCTTATCTTTTATCAGCATGTACATATATAATATCATAGGCACTGTACTACATTCAGTGTATGCTGCAGGATTCATGTACTTGTTATGTATTCACCTATTGGCCCACTAAGTACAGCATTTTTATATTCCCTAGTCGTTACATATCCAAGAATATGTGTGTCACTAGAAACTGAGGCTCTAAAACGATATAGTAGATGAGGGAATAAAAGATCCACCAATCTATACATGACCGATAAACAGATACAAAGAGATTGACTGAGTTCAAAAGGGGAGAAAAAGGCAAGTATGACAAGACAAATTCATCAAACCAGAACGGTGAATACAATTTAAGATTTGATAAAACAGTAACAGAAACATTGCTATGCCCCCAAAACTAGTGGTGATGGCAAAATTTATGCAAGCAACTTTATTATTGGTGTAGGAACGGTGACAGAAAGGAGTGCTGCATACCTTGTTCTCCCACTCAAACTCTGCCCACATGGTCCTAAAAGCTCCATCACTACAAACAGCAGGAGAGATGTAGTCCATTATGTCGATATGAATATCATTGAGGACGACAACTGTACGCTCATGCACATTCGAGGTCTCATAAACAATGTTTCCAAATATGACTCCAGTCTCAGTTGAGGACACCTTGATATTAGCCTTTATTTGCTTACTAGATTCAGGAGCTAGAGTATAATTCTGTGGCCGCTCAACAAGCTTAAGATCACCCATGGTTGCCAACTCTAAGCACAAGTTCTGTAAGGTCTCTTTGGTTCGATTAATAACTGTGACATCAAGGACAATATCATAATGATGGACAGTCACATATGCTTCGGCATACACTGGGTCGCTAAATCCAGTGAGTTGGATGATTCGGTTAAGCTTGTTTGCATCATCCCCATCTTTGACAAACTGTCCTGTAGCACGTTTTAAATCATCTTGAACCTCATCTTCCAGTTCCAGTTGGCTCATACCCTTCATTTCAGATGTAGAATGGAGAATTAATTTAAATATAATACCAATCCAATACGCACATATGTTTAAGTTTAACAAAATATCAAATTTAGCTATCACAAACCAATAAAATCCAAAAGATTCGAAATAAGACTAAAGGCTTGTTTTAAACTAACCCAGATCTGACTTAGGGAATAAACTCCAATGAAAACTTAAGCGTGCAAGCAAATTTCATACGAGACATAGAACTAAGACCATGATATATCCTTGTGAAAGATAGCAAGATAATCAGCATGTCACTCAAAAGGCATGAGCTCGGCAAGCAAAGAATGAGGAAACCACATCTCATATGATACATTTCGACATAAGCAATTGTATTCTATAATCACTGTCAACAATGGTACTTTTGTAATCATTGTAAACAATTGTAATTTCTATTAATTTATCTTATCTACGTGGCAAGGGTGACAAAGTCTCACAAATATGACACATTATCAATTTACAATTCCCCTGACAGTCACCTAATGACGGAACCATACTGTCAAAATTTCACGACGCAAGGGTGATAAAGTCTACAAATTGAAACCACAGGTATGAACATGCAACATCAGGGTACTAAACTAACATTAACCCTTAAAAAATGCCAAAACTAACAGATAAGCAACCATACAGTGTAGTGTACTAGTACATCACAAGTTATATAAATTGGTCAACATAAAAAATTGAAATGACAACAGTGAATGTCAGGTCCAGAAATTATTGTCAGACTTCACAGAATTTGCAGATACGGTTAGACATATATAACGGATAACAAATGCATAAGTTGTACCTTCCTGCTCTTTAAATGGTAAAAGTCAATAAGGTCGTCTGGTTGTGCACGAGAAATCTGAGCCTTTGCTTTTATCTCCTCTGTCTCCCTTAATTGTTTTTCTGAAAGCATGTCAACAAAACTTTGACGGCAAGATTTCAACCATATTTTTCTGATCTCATCACCAGTATTGCATAGCAATCTTATGCAGAGGACAATCCTATCATAAGAATCACTGTCAATTGGATGTGGAAGAACTGGAGATTGTCCTAATTGCAGCATAGAGACAACGATCAACAGTGCTTGTGAAGATGCTTTATTCACTTCAACTTTTGATGGCTGGACCTCTTCCAATCTCAGAACAAGCTTGGTCAGAGTGCATGCGACAACTGCCCCGAGGAAAAAGTCACCAGTGAGAAGCAGGGATCTCAAGTTCCCAGATGCCAAGGATCCTTGAACAAGGGTAGGGGGAGAGAAAGCAGCTTCAGATGCAGCACTCTGTGTGGCATAAGTTCCATCAGCAAGAATAGCTGGTCTTTTAGAAGACACGGTCATGGAGTTTACTTGCTGAACCTTTTTTGAAGAATCATTACTTTCTTCTTCTGAAACCGAGAAAAAGGGCAATTCCCCTAGGCACTGTTTAATTGTTGCAATTCCGCTCTCAACTTCAGAAAGTGACATGCAATATTCTCCAATAATCCAAAGGGCACAAGAACAAACCCGTGATGCTCGGATTTGGTAGAAAGTGTCCAATAGCCTTGTTATTATAGACACCCTTAGTTTAGGGTTGGTTTCTATTATCTCTCGGACAAAAATCACCACATCAACAGCAGAAGCAACGTTGCTGTCTCCCAAGAAATCCATCAACAGATGTACCACTGTGCTCGCAACTTCTGGGAACTTTATTGCACAAGAATGAATGGCTTGAATAAGCATCTGCCTGTATTCACCATTCTTTTCTAGCTCTCCATTCTGAGTCTTAACAACTTCCTTTTTCAAAGTAAGAACAACCTCATTGATGTTCTTGTGCGTAACCAAGTCGAGCACAATGTCTAGGGTCTTCCTCCTGATATCAAGATTTGGACTAGAAAGTGCCCTAAGCACGTCCATGAACATATCAGCCACAACTTCCCTATGAGAAGACTTTAGCTCAGTCAGCCGATCAAGAACAATAAGCTTCACATTGTTGTCACTCTGAGAAAGAAGCAGCTGACAGTAGGTATTGGCAGCAGCTCTAATAGCAGTAGGAGCATACGACAAGGAAACAAGTGTTCCAGCACACTCATATACAACTGCAGTTGAAGGCGCATTCAGCAAAGATATAATGATCTTAATGTACCTCCCCTTCTCCCCACGGTTTGTTCTACACACTTTTCTTATCAGCTCTAACACAATCATTTGCAACAATTCACCCCATTCAGACACCCTATCAACATTGGTCAAAAGGTAATTAATTGCACGTTCCTGGGCACAAGTAAAGAGCATGAGAAACGCATTCCGCTTAGCAGATTGATCCTGCTCTGTAGAAAGAATCTTCTCAATCATTTCAGGTGCATCAACCAAGAGTTGCTCCCCGTTTGGTAGCTTATATATGGACATCACAGCTAATATAGCATTTCTTCTAATATAAGGATGCCGATGCTCCAAATTTTGCAAAACAGAAGGGATTAATGGCTCAATTATTTCAGGCTCATTCAACCGGCAAAGAAACCTCAAAGTTACACCACGAATATACTCATTGGGGTGCTGTAGGTTGTTCCTCAAATTTTGGCATATTAAAATCATTTCAGGCAAGACTCTACCCTTTTGATCAGTTTTGTCGATTATCTCCAAATATAGGAGCAACAACTTCTGGACAGTGTGGTCCTCAGAAGGCAAAACATATCTTACGATTGTAATAAAAAGTTGAGGTAACGTTTCACCATTCAACAAAAGCATGATTGCCTTTTTCATTGCATCTATCTTTGCATCCACATCATTGCCCTCGAGAGATTCCTTGATTTCATTTGCAATTGCAGGTGTCCCCTTATCAAAGTGAACGAGCAGACTACAAGATTTCTCCATTTCTAATTTGCTTCCTGAAAAACAATGGTTTCCTATTAGTTTAAACCATCAATAGAATGACTTAAGCATGTGATAACCAATACATATACATACACACATGCATATATATATAGTGATAGTATACTTGGAATGATCGAGTCAAGTTTATATAATGGATACCAAGTCCTTAAAGCACTCACTCTAAACATTAAAACTTCAGGAATACCAAGTCCTTGAAGGAACACAACCTTTAACCTTAATATATCGAGTATATTATAAAGTCACTGGCACAAACATGAATTTCCAAGCCTTAACCAAGAGTCCCAGAGACCACACACTTTTAATCCAAACCAACCAAGAAAATGCAAACATCAAAGTTCCCATAACCATTAGGTGGTCAGATATCAGTTTACCTTCAGATTGGTGTTTGATTAATGAAAGCAAGCCAGTAGCTATCCAAACAGTCTAGTCAATCTGGATAACATAGATGGAGATCCGGAAGAAGTAGACTGTTTAAGGATACCTTCATAACCAATATCAGATGCATCGGTCTCAACTATCTTAAAAGAGTTGGGAGTTGGAATGCCATGACAAGACAAAGAGATGGGATTTGATCTGTTTGAAAATAGAGGTATGAATGGTAGACCATGCTGGAGGATTATCTTTAAGACGATCAAACAATGGTTTACACTGTTGACGAAGATGAGGATAAAATTCAGATACATAATTTAGTAATCCAAGGAATTTTTGAAGTTGAGTTTTATCAGTAATCTGATCTAGAAATTTATCAGCAAATTGGATGACTCTATCAATAGGCTGGATGGTAGATTGATGAATATTATATCCTAAAAATCTAAGGTTGGTCTGAAACAATTTGATTTTATATGCAGAAACAACTAATCAATTGGACTTAATTATCCTAGCACACAAATGCATATGTTTTCAATGCTCATCTATGGACTTTGAATAAATAAGAACATCATCGATATACATAATCGAAAAATTACTATATTGATTAAAAATCTCATTCATGATATTTTGAAATTCACTTGAAGCATTCTTAAGATCAAAAGGCATTACATTCCATTCATAATGTCCGAAATGAGTTACAAAAACTGTTTCGTATTTATCATTTTCATATATTTGAATTTGCCAAGCCTGATTTTATATCAAATTTTGAAAAAATGACTGCTTGAGAAAGTCTCTTTATTAAATTTCTTTTGTTGGGGATTGGATACCGAATCCATTCCAAAACTTCATTCAAAGGTTTATAGTTAATAACTAGTCTAGGAGTACCTCTTTCTAATTCTGCGTTCTTTTGAACATAAAATGCAGGGCATGACCATGGTGACTTACTTTTACAGATAATTCTTTTATTAAGAAGTTCTTGTATTTTTGTTTTGCAGAATTCTAAGACTTCTTAACTCATTTGGATAGGTCTAGCTTTAGTTAGGATTTTCGATTCATTAAACTCCTTTATATAAGGAAGTTTAACAATGTGTTGAGTACTATAATTAGCTTGTGCAGAGTTCCATACTCCTGAATGGAAACAAACAATTTGTTCAAGAGATCCGAAAGAAATTGTGCCTAAACTAGATTTAGAGCTAGTGCTGGCCATTGAATTAGATCTAAATAATCTACACATGAAATTCACAAATCAAGCAAACAAAATATAGAAAACTTATTTGATTCACCTTCCTCACGCATTCGCTAAATTCCTTCCCCTCTCATGGGACTTATTGTTTGGACAGCGCCTTACTGTTTCGTTGGAAATTCAAACAAATTTAGAGGACCGACAAATAAGATAGACTGTAAATCGAACAACTAATTATGAACCTGACTTGCAGATTATAAAGATGCTAATGCAATTACTAACCACTTGGCTCTGATACCAAATGGGGGTGGAAGCTTACCGTCTATTGACGATGATAGAAATTATGAGGACAGCACTCAAGACTACAGTCATTATGGGGATTAGGACAGCAGACCAAAAACTATAGATGCAAAAAAAGAATTGAATAAACAACTGATCAGTATTTACCTTAAATTTGAAATACTCAATGAATTGACTGGGATTAAGACATAAATGCCAATTAAAATCAGTAGTAATGAAAATATTCTTCATAATGAATTTAAATTAATGATGCAGATATATATTTGAAAATAATTTTATTTCAAATTGGAAACCAACTTATAATTTCGTCTACTGATGATTAATGGAAAAAACTGTAGTGCTCGCAGACATCCTTGATTGAAAATAAAGTACAAGTGTTTGATAATTTAATTGGGAATGAGATGGAGCTGAATAATAACTTCTGTTCTTAAGAGAATTCGTAGAAGTTTTAGCTATGTTTTAAACAAAGTCCGACCCTTTGATCTAAAAATGAATTCTCCTTTTGTAGGGAAAGGAGTCTCGATTATTGATGCGGGAATCCTGGATTGCATATGCTACATGTTGTTAAAGCTGACGAATGATGATACTTTTTAATGTGTATTCATGATGCTGCCTTCAAAATGATGGATGAATAGTAAAAGTAATTTTACTATTCATGAATAATGACTTGTCTACTGCTACTGCTGATGAATAGTGCTTTGTCTAAATGATTACTGCTACTGATTTGTGATAAAATCACATGGCTTCTACTATGCGATTTACAAGTGTAAAAACCCCAGAATGATTTCAAATTATTATATTTTCAAAATTCAAATTTCAATGGATCTTGAGAATCTGCCCACTTGACTGGTTGAGACAAAACGTCTGATGAGTTGGAACTTGTTTCTTCTTCTTCATTGTGCAGCAAAGCTGCTTCTGCCATAAGCTTGTCAGCCAATTCTTTGATATATGAGGATTTCTTTTTTTTTCTTCGAACTTGATTTGGATGATCTAGATGATTTAGGTTTTCTTTTGAAAGAAGATGAAAGACTAATGTCTGATAAAGATTGTATTTGTTCTGGAATTTTTGGCAACGCCTTTGTTGTTGGTGGAGATACCATCGGGACAGGTACAATGGGAAATTCTGATGAAACCAAGTTGATTTTTTAATAGTCAAATTTATCCCACCATTTGACCCATCTGGAATGGTAGACTTCACCTCTTTCGATCTCTTAATTCCATTTCATGATCTAGGGGATCTTGTATTTTGAAAATGTAATAATTTGAAATCATTTCGGGGTTTTTACCCTTGTAAATCGCACAGTAGAAGCCATGTGATTTTATCACAAATCAGCAGCAGCAGTCATTCAGACAAAGCACTATTCATCAGCAGTAGGACCAGACAAGTCACTATTCATGAATAGTAAAATTACTTTTACTATTCATCCATCATTTTAAAAGACAGTAGTGTGAATACACAGTAAAAAAGTATCATCATTCGCGAGCTTTAACAGTCTATAGCACATGCAATCCAAGATTTCTACAGCAATAATCTAGACTCCTTTTCCTACAAAAGGAGAATTCATTTTCTGAACAAAGGGTCGAACTTTGTTCAAACATAGCTGAGACTTCAACGAACTCTCTTAAGAACATAAGCCATTATTCAGCTCCATCCCATTTCTAGTAAAATTATCAAACACTTGTATTTTATTTTCAATCAAGGATGCCTGCGAGCATCACTGTTTTTCCCATTAATCATCAGTACACGAAATTGTAACTTGGTTCCCAATTTGAAATAAAATTATTTTCAAATATATATCTGCATCATTAATTTAAATTCATTATGAAGAATATTTTCATTACCACTGATTTTAATTGGCAATTATGTCTTTATCCCAGTAAATTCATTGAGTATCTCAAATTTAAGGTAAATACTGATCAGTCGTTTGTTCAATTCTTTCTTTGCATCTATAGTCTTTAATCTGATATCTGCTGTCCTAATCCCCATAATAAATGTAGTCTTGGCAAGTTAGGTTCATAATTAGTCTTTCAATTTACAGTCTATCTTATTTGTCGGTCCTCTAAATTTGTTTGAATTCCCAGCCAAACAGTAGGGCATGGTCCAAAAAATAAGTCCTAAGAGAGACATGAGCAGGGAAGGAATTTAGCGAATACGAGAGGAAGGTGAATCAAATAAGTTTTCTGTATTTTATTTGCTTGATTTGTGAATTTCATGAGTAGATTATTTAGATCTAATTCAATGGCCAGCACTAACTCTAGATCCAGTTTAGGCACAATACTAGATATTGTTAATGAAGAACAAAAACTTGATTTTCAAACTGATGAAAGTGTTGACTTTAGAGATTGGAACATCCCCAAGGTTTCAAGTAAAAATATTTACAAAAAAAAATGGTCAGTAGCCTCATTTAGAAGGGACTCCTTGTCCAATATGCTTGTCAAAAATTGGTATTCCTTCTTCATCTTTTTGTGAGATGTTTCTCCCACTAGGAATGAAGCATTTCTGTAAATCCAGTGATCAAAAGGCCGACAACTTGTGTTTGGCTGAGATTATGATTGATAATATAACTATTAGCAACCATAGAGATATGTTGAAGTTTGTTGAGAAGTTCTTGTTCTGACAAACCATCTATATTTCATTCATAGAGTTTATCAGAAGAGACTGAGAATTGGTTTTGAATATTTCTTTCCTCAAATTGGATATCTGGAGGTGTTGGCCTGGGATGTCAATTCTTGGTAAGAGACGTTGGGTTGACTCTTTTATTGGTAATCCTTTTTAATTCAAGATTTTGAAAAGCTTGTTCAACTTTTCGAATGGAATCTGAATCATCTGATTCAGAAGAGGATGAAGATACATCTGATTGAGAATGATATTTTAAGACATAACCTGTCTTTTCTTGTTTTAGTTTTGTTAACATTTGATCAATTTTTTGACTTGTGGAGAGTGTTTTTAAGGCTTGCCTTTGAAGAGGATTCTGGGAAATTAATTAGGGGTTTTTCCCTGGTTAACGACTTTGGTTGAGAAAGTTTGTCAATTTTAGTTTCAATTTTATCAAGTTGTTTACCAATGGTGTGGAGACTTTGATTGGTAAAATTGTTTTGTTCAATAACAGGTTTAACTCCTGCATCTTCCTTAAGAAGCTTAAAAGGAGTTGTTGGGATTTGCGTATTCGCAGTTGAAATAAGAATTGTTTCTTGTGAAGGATGATTAGAGGAGACAATAGTTTTGTCTTCTTAAGCCAATTTTCTTTGGTTATTACTTCTAATTTCTTTTCAGACTCGTAATACTTTTTAACATAATCGAAGAAAAATGCTTCAAATCTATGTATTTCCATAAAAAATTTCCATTTTTTATGAATTTCTAATTTTTCTTCATGAGTATATTTATTTCTGAAAACATTTCATCTTGGAATATTTTCTTCAGCTTCAATACCAGCATTGAGCTTTTTTCTATTTGGTTTAAAGGGTTTGTTTAAAACTAAAAGTTGATGATTAATCCGACCTGCGTCAAAATCAGATTCTGTAAGAGAAGTTTATTCTCCTTGATCTTGGGATTGGTATATTAGGTGTGTGACTTGGGAGGTCATTTTGACTGACTTTAACTTGATGTTAATTAAATCATTAATTAACTCTTGTTGGGTGACAGATGATCTGGAGTACTTGTTAGGGTACTTGTGATAAACTTGAGATTTTTTCTTTTTGTTGGAGGAAGCAATAGGAGGTAATCCGTATTGTTCACATAATGATCCTAGCTCATACTTGGCTATGGATTTGTCTTTGTTAACTTGTTTTGAAATCTTCATATCGATACACATTTTCAAGCATTCCTTCTGGATAATATTAATTATATTTCCATAAGTAAGGGTATGATATGGTATGATACCTTCTTCGTTAACTAAGACACTTCTGATTTCGTGTGCAAAAAGGTTTGTTAATCCATTTATGAATTTTTCTTTCCAAAAAGGTTGATTACTGTCTTCTCTGAGCATGACTCTAGATATGAACACATCTTTGTACCATCTAAAGTCGCTTAGAGTTGGACATCTCAGATTGCTGAGTTGATCATGGATCCTGGAAGTGACATTACTAGGTGTTCCTATGAAATGTTCTATAATTGTGAAAAGCAATGTATTGACTGCATCTGGGACTCCTTGTCCAATATGCTTAAATCTTTCTATCTTAAGAAGCTAAAGAAATTAGTTTCTTCTGATGAATCTGGCACTAGCCAACCTCAACCAACTCTAAAAATCTCTCTTAGCACAACCTTAGAAAGGTTCAATAAGACTAAGAAAAAAGTCACAATAAAAGATCTCCAACGTGAAGTTATTAAAATCAAAGACGAAATTAGGTTTCTAAAGTCCGAAAACCTAAAAATTCGTACACATCTCAGTAGAGTCGAAATATATATATATATATAAAATAACTGGGCTGTTTGTCAAGGTACATAAGGACAATGCCTTATACGGTTTACTGCGTAATCACATCTAAAATGTTTGAATTTGACTTACTTCCTAATAATACAAAATATTTAGCTCAACAACTGAACTCCATGCTTTAAGTGCAGAAAATGCAATCACCGAGTTTATCAATATGTCATTTAGATATACATACCACCCAACAACTCTGGCACTCTATGTATTTGTCTTCATAGAGAACCAGAAGGACTCATACAAAAGTTTATTATAGCGAACAAGCTCACTTTTCTACTTCATATACACCTGTTTCCATGTTAAGTACAATCAAAATTAAAAATCATGCCGTGCACAGACTCACAAAAACCCCTCTTCTGTCACGTATATTCTGGATCTTGCTGCCGCCATTCATGGACAGGATTACTAGACAGTCAATTTTAACTTGCGAGAAAACGGTAACCAAATACATTCGATCAACCAAATCTATACTTTGAAATGTGTGAAAAGAGAGAATCAATTTCCGAATTTGCTCGAAACAGAACAAATCAGATCTGAAATTCTAGCCTTTAACGGAATTGACTCGGGTGGATTTATCAAATGTACATTACTGATCTGCGTCTACATTTACGTCCAAGCCTCGGTTTCAACTTCTATAAGCAACAACAAGAATTCTCTTCAATTTCAAATCAAATTCTACCATTTCAGATCAACAACAACAAAATTTGAAGCGGAGAAAAAAAAAATCCTCAAATTATCGAATTTAGCTTCGGAATGAGAAAACAAGCAAGCACTAATCAATCAAAACACAAGTTTCAGCACTAATCAGTTGACGAGAGCAAAACTGAAATCAAACGAAAACCAGAAGCTCTATTCCATGTAAATCCGGCATCGTTATACGTCAAAGAGAATATATTCTCTCAATTTTCTCGGTAACCAAACAGAAAAGAATGATCAAGTTTTGAGATCTGGAGACTAGCAGAGAAAGAGAGAGAGAGAGAGAAACTGACCTTTCTTTCTAGTCCTGCGTCAAAATTTGAGCTGAGAAGATGCAGCAACGTAGAGAGTGCAGAGAGGAATCAGATCCAAAATGGTTGAATATTTATATCATATTTACAAAAACCAGTTTACAGGCTCATATAGCTGTTCGATCTGCGGGGCGCAGTTTTACCCTTTTACATTTTTACTTACCCTGCTCCTTTACACGGTGCTAATAGTTTCGTGGTGTCATTCGTCTTATTGATGTCTGCCACGTGTTTTGAAAAATAAATTATATCTTCGATAGACACTTGACACGTGTTAAATTGTCTGATAAAAATGTTACATGTGTTATATAGGTTAAATCATGATTATTAGTTGTTGTTTGGTTTTGAATAAGGAAGAGGATTCTCTCCATACCCATTTTGCTAGGATTTTCACATTTTAGTCATTTATCGTACATCGAGCGATCAGTTTTTTTCAGTTACTATTTGTGTTTAATTTTAAAATGAATAGCTAAGATGTGAGGATCCTTAGAATCCTCACAATTTGGATCCGAATGGAATCCAAATCCTTTGAATAAGACGTTTTATAAAACACCATAAGATAGTCAATGAGGATTGATTGAGTTAAATGATCATTCTTTGCTAGAGCAAGATCTAGATTCAAGTCTCACTATCGGCGATTTCTCTTGGTGGATCATCTTTAAAAACTAAAACAAGGCTAAGACCCTTGCAAATTCTCAAAGAAACTTGTAGTATGTGATGACCCTAGGATGGGGTAGCCTTCCCTCTCCCTAAACTTGATAACACGAAATCTATTCAAAACCCAAATGTGGAAATCATGAACTAAATATGCATTTTAATTAAAAAACACGTTGTTTGATTAAAATCAGGAGACATGAAAAATAAAATAAATAAAATGCACTTGCGATTGTGATACAAATATTTTTTAAACTCCCAAAATAAAATATGTAAGATCTGATACCACTATTGGGTTGTGTGCTACTTTAATATAGCATGGCAAGGTAACATAATCATATATAATTTAATTTACATTCATGGTTAGCAGAATGATTCCAGTTAATTTTATTAAATTGATCCACATGATCTAAGTTCATCGACGTGTTTGTGTTCATATAAAATAAGAACACATGCATAAACTTAAATTAAGTTTAGAATTTCAACCTTTCAGATTTATGAGGATGAAATCGTTGTTAAGGCTCCCACGTGTTAGCTCTCTACTATTATCCACTCAAATGAATTTCTGGTTGGTGAAGCAGGAAGATAACAAACTGCTAGGGCCTTTTCCTCCAGCAGGTGCAGCAAGGAGTACAGGGTGTGGTTTTTTGTTTTCCAATTTCCCTAAATTGGAAAACCTAATTCCATTATCTCCCAATTAATTATTTCACAATATGTAAAGACACTGGGTTTAAAGACCTTTTAGGCTTGAATAATTTTTGCTGATATGATATCTAGATGATGATAAACTGAATGAACGATTCCAATTATGATGTTCATGCGGTAAATGTTCGTTAGCAGTAAGTAGGTGGACAAGAAAGTCCCCTATAGAGGGACACAAGCGATATCCATGAATATTAAATAAATAATTTCTACAATGAAGACCATTTTAATTGTTGCACACAAACAAAAACACTTTTATGTAAAAATTTACCAAACACCTTAACACCTTTGTTTTTACTCAAAGCAATTTTAGAAACACAATTTACCAACACACCTAACTGTTTAATTTCACAGCTAATTATTCTTACAAGACAGCAAAATCAATTTTTTCAAAACCACAACAGTACCAAACTAATCCTTAACGTATTAGACTGAATTGTTCAACAATGTGTGTTAACTAATGCTTTTTGTAAAAAGCACTTCATGTTCTTTTCAAAACAAATTTTTTTTTTTCTCTACAACGCTTTCAGTCATTATAAAATGTGTTTTCAACAGTTAAACGCGGTTAGTAGAATATTGTCATGGCTGGCCTAACCCACAAACTCAAAATGCCAATTTTGGCAGATTCCCAGCCCGTACTTTTACAACAAGACAAAGATGACACGGAAAACTCAGCCAACAAGCTCATGTGTTCAGCTTTACTTCCACTCACCATTTCATCACTCATCGCACTCGCACAGCTTTCCTCCTCTCCCCCACCCAAATTTGGAGCTCAAAAAAAGCTCCATTTCTTCGCGGGGGCTGATACTCTTGATCTGCGCGCAACCTGTTTGATAAAATGGCGCAGTGGGCTTGTGTCTCGGCTGCTAACTTGAGCTGCCAAGCTACCATCGTAAACACTCAGAAGCAACGAAACAGTCCCCGATGCGATGCCTTTTCTTTCAAAGGCAGTGAATTTATGGCTCAGAGCTGGAGATTTTCAAGCCCACAAGCTGTTTATAGAAGGCCCAGGAATGGTGTTTGCCCTTTGAAGGTTTGTTTTCTGTAATTTTTTTGTGTTCTTGTTGCTAAATTGTTGAATTGTTAAAAGGGTGGTCAAGTTATTTGTGTGTGATTGTAATGGCACAGGTCGTTTGCGTTGATTATCCAAGACCAGACCTTGACAGTACTGCTAATTTCTTAGAAGCTGCGTACTTCTCTTCCACTTTCCGAGCTTCTCCTCGCCCAACCAAGCCGTTAAAAGTTGTGATTGCTGGTGCAGGTGATTAATTCAATCTGATTTTATATTTTTTGGAAAATCAATTCTTAAATTGCTTAGAACTGAATTGGGTTTTATTCTTCTGTTTATAATTTGTCTCACAGGAATCCTGTATGTATACGAAATATAGTATTTTCTCTTTTATTAAGGGATTAATATTTATTTTCTATGTGTTTTTGCAGGTTTGGCCGGTCTGGCAACTGCAAAATATTTGGCGGATGCGGGTCATCAACCTATACTACTAGAAGCCAGAGATGTTTTAGGCGGAAAGGTTTTTCAGCTTCTCTAACTTTATCCTTTTATGAAACCAGATTGCTGTTAGCTTGAAAATGTTATAACTTACATGTTTCATGGCTAATAATTTGGAATCTCTTATTAAAAAATTATCAAAGGAAACATAAGGAACAGAGACATAATCAATTTAGTAGTACTACAAGGGAAGTATTGTTTTACATGCTTAAGGAAATTTATTTACTTAGGATTGAAATAGGAATTGCTCAAAAATCATCCTCGGGTTTAGGTATTCATATCCCTTAGTATTTATTTACTTAGGATTAAATTAGGAATTGCTCAAAAATCATAAAAAAAAATTGACTAAGTGCAAAAGTAGAAGCTTCAGTCTTACGTTATGAATATGAAGCTTTATGTTTTCTTTGGTTATGATACAACTTGTATAATTGTGCTTTCTTGTCTTCGGACTTATGTCTTGTGCTTGTTGTTATCCCAAACCATTGCCCAATAGTTTAGTCAAGAAAGACAGAATGGATTTTCTTTTTAGCTTGTTTGAATGCTGAGTTTCAGTACCATTATTGATTAGGACATATTTTCTTATGATGAAGGATGGTGGGTTGGGAATTATAGAGTTGAGTGCTTTTGATCAGGCACTCTTATCTCTTGGTGGCGGTGTGTGTGTCGGGATGGGGGATTTGTTGTCTCACAGGTCCTAAATGTGTAAGGGTGCCCTGCTATTTATTTAGGTGTTAACAATAGCAGCCATTTAGATGGGTCATTGTCCAATTATTTCAACATTCTAACTCGATAAGTCTGAAATCTGATTATTTTGTTTTGTTTTTTTTTTTTGCTTATTTAAATCTCCATTTTTTCTACAGGTGGCAGCATGGAAAGATAGTGATGGGGACTGGTACGAAACAGGCCTCCATATATTCTGTGAGTTTAATTATTCTTTTTTACTTATACGAAAATGCTTTTTAAAACTTATAGAGAAGTCTTTTTCCAAATAGATTCTTCATGCTACATTTGGGTGGCTGGTATAGGAGAGGATGATAGAGTGTAACTGTGTAACAAATCTGGGAATGAGATTCCTAGTAGTTAGTAGCTTGCATTATTCTCCTTCCAGTGTTTGGTTCAAAGTTCAGAGTGTGCCAGGGTACATGGAGTTCACTATTTATGTTCTATATATAGAAAAGAAAATAAAATCCCTCTTTAGAAGTATTGAATGATGAGCAAATTACACTGTCAGGTAATTACGCTGGCAAGTGATTATCTTCTCTGAAAAGATAAAGTGAAAGTCAGATTGAGATGTTCACTAAACCAAGGAAAGAATTCGCCGTTGTATAAATTTATAATATTATATATCACTACAATATTTTAGCTAACAAGCAAACTGCGACAGAGGGGGGAATAAAACTAATTCTGGGTGGACATTTCTATATGTTAATGAAACAAAATGTTGAGGATTATATTTGATTTCTCTTGGTCACAAGGTGACTAAGAAATGTATGGTCACTCACCCTTGGATTTGATATGAAGGGTGGAAAATAAATGGATGTGCTTGTCTTTTAATCTCAACCCTTGATATCAAATTTAAGGGAATCCTTGGTCACCTGTTGACCAAGAGAACGGGACCCTATATTTGATAGGGTTTTAAAACAGTACTTACAAAATCAGAAAATTTAAGGTAGCTCCGTAGCTGTACCTAACGTCCGTAGGGGTTCAGACCCCAGGATTTCCAACATCTGTTTTCATTGTCATCTTCTGTCCAAGGTGAATGTACATTATTTACACATTGCTTAATGAAACTGGTTCTATTTCTTTGCTTTAGGAATGCTCTTAAAAGTAGACTACTGTCGTCTAGTGCTTTTACATAGACAGTTGCACTGTGGATTTAATTTCTTATGATATAATTCTTTTTGTTTGTGTTGGCAAGTTGGAGCATATCCAAATATTCAGAACCTGTTTGGAGAGCTTGGTATTAATGATCGATTGCAGTGGAAGGAACATTCTATGATATTTGCAATGCCAAACAAGCCAGGGGAGTTCAGTCGGTTTGATTTCCTAGAAGTTCTGCCAGCACCCATAAATGGTAAGATATTAGTCACCTCTTGAAGATTGAAAGTAGTTTGTTTACAAATGCAGAAAATTATTTCTGTTCCTGGGAAGGTACCTTGCTTTATACACGCATTACAAAAGATTTCATAGATGGAAGTATTGCAATACCTAGTCTATCCAATTGTCTGACTGTCCATATTTGATAACCAACGCTTGCACTGCCAACCCTTTGTTATTAACTGTGACCTAAAGACCAATGCTTGCACTATAGCTTCAGGGCACCCTGCAAATATTCATACAAATATGTCTTTACTCTCATTGTAAAAGACAATTTTAAAAGTTCAATTCAAAATTCTTGGAGACAACTGGTGCTTCATGATCTACATCTGTGTTCCATGTCACTGTCTATTGTTACTTTTTTTGAGCTTCTTGTTATTGCGGCTGGCAGGAATATGGGCCATATTGAAGAACAATGAGATGCTGACTTGGCCAGAGAAAATCAAGTTTGCAATTGGACTACTGCCAGCAATCCTTGGTGGGCAGGCTTATGTTGAAGCCCAAGATGGCTTGAGCGTAAAAGACTGGATGAGGAAACAGGTACTCTAAAATATTTGATCATGTTCTTTTTGCATGTTTTATTGAGCAAGTCACGTGTTTGTGATACATATTGTTAGGCTAGCTTGTGTGCCATGAACTCATCTCATAATGAGTTGAAAGTTAAAGAGTTAACAGAAGAGGATTGTGCTTAGACAAACCTGCTTCTTGGTCCTTCAGTTTCACAAAATTGAACTGTTCCAAGGTTTGTTGATCTCAGTACAGTATGCTGAGAATATTAATCTGGTCAACATTCCTGGTACTAGGACATAGACAATGAAACTATGAAAATGAGATCTGCTAAACTTGTAAATTATTAGTCTATGGACACTACTTTTTATGGCACATAGAAAACCTATTTGACACTAGTTTGGATGGGTGAAATTATGTAGGCACTAGTATCTGGTTGTCCATTTACAGCTTTTGTTTCATAATGGTCAAGATGTGAATGAGGCAGTGCTAGCCTCGTGAATGGGAGAAGAAGTAGGAGTTTTGAAAAACTTATCGAAATCTTGAAATAAACTAAGAAAATTGAACCGTTTTTCTCTTTGAACAAAAAATAGGCTTAAGCTTATACGTACTCATAATTAATTATAAATGAAATCCACAAATTACATGTCCAGTGAGAGAGCAAGAGATACTTATAGAAGTGAAAAAAATCTCAGAGATTTTGACACAATACTGTGCTTGTCTTAGTGATTTAACAACTTATGTTTAATTAATTGATTGGAAGAACTAGCTGCCAAAAAAATAGTATTTAATATGCATATTGGAACAGAATTTTGGTGCTCTGCAGGCCAGTTGAATATTTCTTATGATCTTGTATCATTGGTTGATTAGATTGAATTCTGTTATCTTGATGAAGATGGTTTATACAAGGAAAAACAACCAGTAACTTATGATTTATCCTTTTGTCACAGGGCATACCTGATCGAGTAACTACTGAGGTGTTTATAGCTATGTCAAAGGCCCTTAACTTTATTAACCCTGATGAACTTTCAATGCAATGCATATTGATTGCTTTGAACCGATTTCTTCAGGTATACTGAATTACCCGGACTTGAATTTTAGTAAAAATCTTGTTCCTTTTTCCTTCATATAATGTTGGTAAACTTGGTATGGAGGAAAATAAACCGGTTCATGATATAATGTTATGGCTTCATGTGCACCGTTAATGCAAATTTAGAATCGTGTCTTTTTCGTTTCCTTGTATATTACTCAGAGCTTAAGTCAGATCAGAAGCAACATATCCAGAGTAGCATTCCTTGCGGAACTTCAGTATTTAATTTTGGATTAGTTCTTTCTCTGTATGCACTATCGTACATAGATGATCAATAAAGTATAACTTAGTTGGACAAATTTTTGTTACAACCTAGCACTTGCTGACCGGTAGATTTGCACACATGAATAGGAGAAACACGGTTCCAAGATGGCTTTCTTGGATGGTAGTCCCCCTGAGAGACTCTGTGCTCCAATTGTTGATCATATCCAGTCATTGGGCGGTGAAGTCCGAACTAATTCCCGAATACAGAAAATTGATCTAAATAATGATGGAACTGTAAAGAGTTTTGTACTAAATAATGGGAGTGTGATTGAAGCTGATGCGTATGTGTTTGCCACTCCAGGTTTGGCACAGTTTTTATTATTTAAGATTGTATAATTTGGTCTTTAATTTATATTCAAGAAGTTTCCCTGAGATTGTTTGATTTTGTTTTAAACAGTTGATATCTTAAAGCTTCTATTGCCTGAAAACTGGAAAGAGATGCCATATTTCAAGAAATTGGAGAAACTAGTTGGAGTTCCAGTTATCAATGTTCACATATGGTAAGTGGAGACTAACTGAATTAAACAAGAACAAAAATAGTTCTCTCTCTCTTTCTCTCTTTCTCACACATACACACACTTGATTCCTTAATCTTGCATTATCAGAAAATAAACCTGGATGGTCTCTATTGTGAATTGATCCAATTTATGGTTTTCTTTCTTTAAACTGGGATTCTTCAATAAATGAGAGAATTTTTCAAATAGGTTCATTGCAATTTCTTTAAGTTAAATACAAGCCTTATCCCTAGAGATTGGCACTGCCATGGGTACTTTTTTTTAATCTCTTTGGGCTCTCACTTTAGTTCTCTTCACCAGTCATCATAAAAGGAAACCATACCTTTTAAGTTTCATTGCTTAGATGGCCCAAAAATGTGATTTCCAGGTGTAATGTTGAACCTACTATTAACTGTTACTTTACTCAATTTCTCTCTGTTTTTTCATTTCAGTCTGAAGTTTCTCTTTGTTGCACTGAAGTAAAATTTTAGTAATATGTTATAATCTTATGCTATGGATTTTCTTTAATTGCAGGTTCGATAGAAAGCTGAATAACACATATGATCACCTACTTTTTAGCAGGTCTTGCTCATACTTAGTTGTTTTGTTTAGCATAGATTTTACTCTAACTCTTACTTTCAGGGTGTATCTCATGGTTCTTTGATGCTTGTTGCTTTCAGCTTTACCTTCTGACTAGCCCTGTCATATTCAATTACTGATAGTATATGACACATATGTATACGTGTCTGTGTGTGTAGATGCTCAGACATGCCACACACGCCTAACCGTTAGAAAAAGTTTGTTCTCTTTTGGTGATAGAATTTATCATCTTTGAGTCCACAATGGAGGTATATTGTCAATAACAAAGTTGGGATGGTTTAGATAATATGCGTTGGTTTGGTCCCCAAATCTAAGGGTTGCACAAAATGCTAAGACATACCATTCAGGCCTAAACATTCAAAGTTATAAAAAGTTTGTTTATATAATATTGTCAGTAAAAAGAAATGCGAAAGTTACAGCCTGTTCGGTGTATGAGGTATTAAAACATGTGTGATGGATTCTTTTGGTTGCCTTTGACTTGTGAGAGTTGCCTTTTAACTATTTTGTTGTCCCAGTATGGTTTCTGACGTGTCTTTTTTCTCCTTAATGCAGAAGTCCTCTTTTAAGTGTGTATGCTGACATGTCCGTAACATGTAAGGTAACATCTGTTATTTATTACTTATTAGTAAGCAACAGTAGATATTTGTTGGTTTATCTTTCTAACTTCTAACTACCATTGATGTAATATTGTAACCATATATTTATTTTTTGAGGATATAACCATACCATATATTCCTAGTTTAGAAAAACTAAACAATTATTAAATTAATTCTTGATGTCAACATATTAACGTGTATTGTACCAGTTTTCCTTATCCAGGAAAAATCAGTTAATTAAACTTCAGTAAATTTATTTCCCGTATAAAGTATTAGCTCATTTCAAGTCCTTCTGTTTGTATTTGCATTTTAGTTTACTTTAGATTGGGGCATGATTCACTGTAAATCATGGCAGGAATATTACAATCCAAACCAATCTATGCTGGAGTTGGTTTTTGCACCGGCAGAAGAATGGATTTCATGTAGTGATTCAGAAATTATTGATGCTACACTCAATGAACTTGCAAAACTCTTTCCTGACGAAATAGCTGCAGATCAAAGCAAAGCAAAGATTTTGAAGTACCATGTTGTGAAAACACCAAGGTCTGTCTTTAAAGCCAAAAGTTTCAAATATTATCTGAAAAATCATGTCACAATACGCAATGAAAAATAAATGGCAGGGATTCTCTTTCGTACACATGAACTTGTTTGATTGAAATATTAACATATTGTCTAATAGTCACCTATCTAAATTGTCAATATAATATGGGAATTTCGAGCAACTAATTTTCATGCAAAATTTTAATAAAAAATTGGAAACTTCGTGGCAACAAAATTCCTTGGAAGACTTGGATTTTGATTTACTTGTAATTTTTGGCTTGGTATTTTGGATTCAGTGGTCCTACCTTTCCTAAGGGGTTCCATTGTCTATTCATAAGCGGTTGAGCCAAGAATTATGCTCTAGGAAGAGGGGGGGGGGGGGGGGGGGCATGGCCATACAACCACTGCCTGACGGCTTGGTTATGGATATTAGTGTTCTAACTGAATTATGACTTGTTGATGTCTCAGGTCTGTTTACAAGACTGTACCAGGTTGTGAACCTTGCCGTCCTTTGCAAAGATCTCCCCTAGAGGGTTTCTATTTAGCTGGTGATTACACAAAACAAAAGTATTTAGCTTCAATGGAAGGAGCGGTTCTATCGGGGAAACTTTGTGCTCAGGCGATTGTACAGGTAATTTCCATCACGATTTTGGAATTTATGTGGTATGATCAACATCTTTTGTTCATCTATTCCGGAATCTACTTAAAACTAATTTCTTACAAAAATGGTCGGTGGAAAAAACAGAAAGGTCCATTGTGCGTCACTTGTGCCTTCATTTTTTGGCAGCTTCACTTTACAAAAGTCTTCCTAATTTTATTTTTGATTATTAAGTGATGGAAGTATTTGGTAGTGACTTGAGTTTTCTGTGTTTATAATTACCATAACATAATTCTTGTGATGCTCAAAGAAAATCTCTTAAGCGGGCGAAATTCTGAGGAATGAGTTTAAACTGCTGTTTTCATGAATGTAAAGAGATGACAACGAGAGAGGCGATAGAGAAATAAAAGAGAATGCATAAAGCTGAAACCTTAAAAAAGAAAAAGAAAAAGAAGCTCTTTAGGTTTCTTTCTTTTAATTTCTGGAGTAACATTCTCCCCTCTCCTTCACATTTATGTTCTGTCTCCTCACTTTTTTCTCCTTTTCCTTCCAATCCTTTTAGCATTGAGTTTTATGTGCTTGGGGAATCATTTATATTTTCTGTTCTCTCCTCTGCTTGTATATAGTGTACCCTAAACCCTTGAACTTTCATGTATTAAATATGCAGGATTATGAATTGCTTGCTGCCCGGGGAAAAAAAACAAGGTTGCCTGAGGCAGCTGCTCGATGACGAGAATCTGAATGTCCCCTTAAGCAATTATACGAAAATAAACCTGTTCAGCCCCTTGGTACTGCATCGCTTCACAAATGACGTTATCTTTTGTTTACCGTGTGATATTATCGTGTAAATGTACAAAATATGATCCCTATGATTCAGCAAGGAGATCTGTTAACAAAGAAATCAATTCCGGAAAGAAATTAAGTGGAGACGATGTTTAATTGTTGTCGAAATGTTACTCTACAGTTTGTTCTTGCTAAAGCAACACAAAGAGCTCTAAGAGTTGTGATGTGGTCAGAAACTAGCAAATTCCATCAGATCATCCATTGCATTGCATCTTAATTTTTCCTCTGTTTTTTCTATTACATTTTTTAGGGGATTTTGTAAATTCTTTGCCTAAATGAAGTAATGCATGAGTTTCATTTGATCCATATCAATAGACAGAAACATCGAACGATTTTTTTTTGTCCAAACTACATTTAACCTTCTCAACTTCTCGTCTAATTTCAATATCATACGATGTTTTTCAAAATTTTCAATTTCATACGTCAGGCAAAAGACATAAAATTGTTACAATTTCAAAATTTCAAGGTTAATGTAAAAAAGTTGAAACCTGGCTCAATTTGAGGGGATCCGAAAATAGAAAATATAAATCTTTATAGTTACTTAGCATTGCGGTCTACTGGTATATTTTTCTTTACTATTTAGTGAGAGGTCTTATGTTCGATTCTCGCCAAAGATGAAGTTGAACTGCATTATTATGGCAAGCCTGTTGTAAGCCTTACACTACGTTTGAATGAGAGAAATAAACTTGGAATTTGGATAAAAGTCAGAATTTATAAATTGACATGCACCAATTCCCTTGTTTGGATTCATAAACATATAAATTTAGAATTTCCGTTTGGAAAAAAAACTTGGAATTTGAGACCTTCAATTCCCAAGTTTAAATTCCATGTAAATAGGTGTTTTTTTTTCTTCCAATTTCTATGATTGAGAGTTTAAAAATAACAAATTCGGTATTCAATTCTATTGTTCTTTTAGGGTTAACCAAACAAGA
Source organism: Pyrus communis (assembly GCF_041283825.1). Lineage (NCBI taxonomy): Eukaryota > Viridiplantae > Streptophyta > Magnoliopsida > Rosales > Rosaceae > Pyrus > Pyrus communis. The sequence continues at coordinate 1,856,982 of NC_142568.1, forward strand.
AAATTCACAAATTCTAGAAAATAAAATCCCATCATTTTAAAATTCCTTAGTAGTCTTAAATTTCTTTATCCAAATATAGTGTTAGACTATACTATTGTTTGTTAAAAAAAAAATCTTTATATAAGAAAAACTCAGAAGAAATGATGACCGTTGGATGCAACAAAGGGCTGAGATTAGAAACAGAACCCCGTAAAGTGTAGTGAACTCGGCTTCTTCCCCAGAATCTTCACTGCCATTACAAAGCTTTCTCCTCCTCCTCCGCCTCCTCCTGCGGCCACAGTCCACCACCATAGCTTCTCTTCCTTCTCTAATTTGGTACTTCTGTTCTGCTCAAACAATCAGACCCAAAGAATCGACGTTTTTGTTGGTTTCGTTTGGAGTCACGAGTCTGGAGGATACAAGTGGAAGGAAATGCAGCAACAGAAATTGATTTGGGGATGGGTTTTCATCGCCTCTGGCTCCCTTTTCTTTCTGGGTTTTCTTTACGCCGCCGTGATATCCAAGCTTCTTCCGCCTTCAGATAATCCTATCGTCTCCGCGATCCAAAGCGACCGGTAATTCCATATTTCTCTCTTTGTTTTCCCTGATTTTTTATTTGTCTATATTTCTGGGCAAGCATTAATTTTTCACCATATTATGATCTTGTTTGATCTTTTCAATGAATGGTTTTAGATTTTTGGTAGCAATATGTATGATTTACTTGTTACTTTTCAGCTGGTGGATTTTTTTTGAATTATTGTCAAATTTTAGAGGAGTAGGAAGGGCGACCCCAAGCCAATAAGGCTCCCCGCTTTGTGAGGGTCGGGGGAATGTTTATCGTAAGAAGCCTTACCTTTGCTTTGCAAAGAGGCCGTTTCCACGACTAGATCATATGACCTTTCGGTATTTCATTAAATTGATGTCAGTTGGCGTGTTTGCATCATTTTCATTCCGGGAATATGCTGCGTTTTACTAACGCACAAGTTATAGAAAAGTAAGTGGATCCTGCTTCGAAATTAGCTATGGCATACCCAATTTCCCATACCAAGTAAACATGCCCTGAGCAAAGCTAAATTTGGGACAGAATTATAGACTTGGCTTTCGGGTTTCATTTGAATTCGTAGAGACTGCAGCAAATTTATGCTGATGAGGCAGTTTGCCCTCGGTAAACATGATATGAAGGAACAGGGTTTTACTTTTCGACGGAAATGAAGCTTTCAAAGATGCTACAATCTGTGAGAAAAGCTTGTTTTTAATTGTATTCAGGAGGTGTGTAATTACCTAAGATGAAACACAGCAGTGAGGCAGATTAATCAAACCAATGTAGGCATCAGAGTAGGGGCTCTTAGGCATCATTCATAATTGTGAAGACTGATGGTAGATCACACATCATAACATGTTCGTTCCAACACCAATGAGTTGGAGGGCTGAAGTTAGTGTTCCTTGTTGCCATCCTTACAAAATTTGCAGGTACAAAAAGGTTATTAGCTGATTGTGCTCCACGACGCAAGCACGTATCATAGAGTGCTTAAATAAAGATGCTGCATTATTCAATTCTTGAACCTTAAAAAATCCACAAAACCAGACACACAAGATGATAAATATGCTTGCAAGTTCTATCCGCAAAACCTAAAAAATCTCAACTGTTGGCTTTAATGGCAGGCAAAAAGTCCAAATTATCAATCACTACATATTCTACAAGTTGTATTCTTAAATTTAGACTCATTTAAGACAGGCGTAGAGTGATAGTAGAGGAAAATTTTGAAGTTGCTCGATCATGCAATGGGATGCTTTTTTGTGTTCACTAAACATATATATATACAGGCCCTTTAACAAGAGGGATCCCCATTTAAAAAAAAAAAAAAAAATGAGGACGCCCTCTTGACCGTTGGATTGGCTTTAATAAAATTGTGTGGTTGAGATTAAATCATAGGCCACACAATCTCAACCACACAATTTCATTAAAGTCAAATCCAATGGATGAGAGGGTGTCCCCATTTTTTCAGAAAAATGGGGATCCCTCTTGTTAAAGGATTCCTATACATACATACATATATATATATATGTATGTATGTATGTATGTATGTATGTTTGTATGTATCTTTTGTATTCGCTTGTTTAATTGTGCATTACAAGAGATATGGCTTTTGTGTGTTCATGTGTCTCCCAATAGCATCACTCTTTATGGAGAAGAAAGCGAAAGGTACTGAGTGGTGATCGAAAATCCATTGATGGACCAAAATAATGTTGGATTGACAGATTCCAACTTCTCTTAAGTATGATTAAGTGAACTAGTGCCTAGAACTATCCAGTTGATATGGAAAAATCAAGATTAGCACGAACTTCAAATATAGAAAACTAGTGCCTAGAGGTATCAAGTTGTTTTGGAAAAATAAAGATTAGCACGACCTTCAAATATAGAAAACTTAATTGACTGGATTTTTGTTGTTGGCAGTAGTAGTATACTGAAAGTTCCTGTTTTTCATATTTTCTCCAACTTAGTTTTTTATTTTTGACAGGTATTATTGCTTCTTGGTGCCCTTGACTCTGCCGGTCCTCGTGGTAGCTGTATATTTTCACTGGCTCAGCATGAAACTGTTCAAGCATGCATGATTTTTTCTCCATCCCATCATCACCATCAGTTATGTTGGAAAGCCATGGAATTTGTTGCTAACTTATATGACTTGAGATTTAGCCAAGGGAGGCTACTTTCTTCATTTAAGTCTCCTCGATTAAGATAAAGCACTTTCCCCGCCACTCAAGCCTTGTGCAGACCGGGAAGGCTGTAACCTCTACAACCATTGCAAGGGTACATATATCTTTACCCTGTTTTGGACACACACTATTTGTCAAACCATTAATTGTAATATCCGAAAAGTTCTATGCCGAACTTTATGTTAAATTTTCATTCGAATAGCTAGATATTGCACTCAATTTATGTTTGATGAGGCAGTTTTCCTGCAATGTCAATAAACATATGATACGATATTGAAGGCTACCGTACTTTTTGCCGGAAATTACACATTTTTAGTATGCAATCTGGGTTCTGATTGTATTTGCGAGGTAGGTACCACAAGCTGATGAAACACCACAGTAAAGGAGGGAGACCAAATTTTGTGTCATTTTAATTTATCTTTAGGGCGTGGGTCGTCAAATTTATTAGATGTATGAGAGGAGAGAATTCTTCTTCATGAGCTGCCCGAATCAACTGTAGAACTAGACATTTTTGTATTATATCCACCTCTTGGTGATTTGGATGAGAAGTGTATCGAGCGACAGAAGCCGACTGTAATTTAAGCAGGACCTTGATTCTTGCTCAGACCTCCATTTGTACCTCACCGTTTTCCTTGTAATCTTGGCATCCAAACTCTGTTTACTTAATTTTTGACAACTTCAAAGACGATAGTCAGACGATGGAGTTTTAAGTAGCATTGCTTCACTGCTTCCCTCCAAATGAAAAACTATAATTTCTGCACTTTCGTTCTCTCATTCTGCACTTCTCTTTTATTTATATCTCTTGATTTTTCGTTCATTTAGGATGCATTTGGAAATGCTTTTAAAATCACTAAAATCACGTTTGATGAAAATGCTTTTGGAACCGATCCTAAAAGTTTATTCTTATTCTTACAAATCAAATAGCATTTCCCAAGGATCTGTCCTGTCCTATTCTATTCTAAACCATTCGTCGCTGCGCTGCTCCCAAGGACTAGTAAAATTGAAATAGAGAAATTCTTGGGTCATCTCAGTGGGTTCAAAAACCAGACGTTTCTCTTAATAATCATAACGTACTTTCACATATCCACTTAAAAGTAGATCTTTTCATTTTGGATAACCTTTGAAACCATAATTTGTTGATGTATGACGTAGAAACACAAATGAATCTTAAAAATGCACTTCAAAAACTTTTTAAAATAAAAAATTAACTTTACTAAAAACATTTTCAATTATATTAAAAACACTTTCTAAACCTGAAAAACCTTTCTAAACCCGCCTTTATTAACAAAAATGGATAGAGATTTTATGTGGGCTAGAATATGACACTTGGAACGTTCAAGCAGGGTTCCCCAAAAGCTTTTCCCCACCAAAAATGAAACGTTATCCAATCCACCCCTGTTTCTAAGATAATCTATCCAAATTCCCAAAACCCAGAATCCAGATTCTGCAGAAGAAATGCCACTGCAAACAAGTGCACTGGCTCTGGGTTCAGCCTCCTCTAAGCTCTTTACTACCGGCGATACCATTGCCTTCTGCAACAATGGCAGTAAGTCTTGTCTGTTGAATCACATCAACTTCTCAAGGCATTCCCACAAGTCTCACTGCAAGAGAAGATGTTCGGTTTACGCGTCGAGCAGAGTCTCCGGCACCCAACATTCTGGACTGGTTCAGGACTCGGCTCCCTCTGCAGAGGCCCTCCAAGACGCTCGGGTGTGTTCAATTTTCCAATTTCTTGTCATGTGTTTCGCTTGATTAGTAGTGTGTGTTTTTGAATTTGTAACTTTGTATTGGGTACTTTCATTTTTCCATGCTTTCGGGTTTTGTGTTTTGTATGGCATGCTTATATGTGTTGAATGTGAATTCGAAGAACCCCATTTGCCTCTTGGAATGACAGAACCCAACCCCATGTTTTAAGGGCAATGTTTTTAAATGGGAGTGATCAGAGGTAGAGTTAAGTACCTTAATTTTTGAGTTCTTACCGTCGAATGAATATAATGGCAATGGTTCAGAGCATGCAAATTATTATATTTCCCTTACCGGTGTGGATAGACCAGAATAAATGGAGGCATTGCTGTGGTTTGTTCTGTTTATTCGTTATCCGCAAGAAGAATATAATTATTTGAAAATGGAGAAGCATTTCAAGTTGGTCTGATTTCACAAGTTTAATTCTCCATACTCTTGTACGAGCTAATACTTAATTTCTGCAAAGAAGTAGAGATCTGCTGATTGGAAGGTAGCAAAGGCTTATATTGACAGTGGATTGATCTATGAGGGCATGGTTGAAGGATATAATGGTGGAGGTTTGCTGATTAAGTTTCATTCCCTAGTGGGGTTTCTTCCATTTCCACAGTTGAGCCCATCACATTTTTGCAAAGGTACTGATTTACTAACTGTAGTTGCTCTTCTTGTTCTGTTCTTGTTTTCAAATTTTTTTTTTTTTAATTAATTAAGTTTTGTTGATATCATAGTGTCGATAACAATTTCCATTGAGTCGCATGGTCTTCATGTGGATGGATTTGAGATGCCTTTCACTTTCCCTTACGAGAGAGTGACCCTATGTTGGGGCAAGGTTTGGCTAGGGTGGGAAATATCTCTCTATGTAGCTGTTCTATTTGTTAGCCTTTTGTTTTCTACTTGTATACGTTGTATGACATTGAAGTTAAACATTTGACATGATTTTTTTCTTGAAGTTTCATGTAAAGATCCTCTGTTTTGTATATTATTCAAATTCGAAGTCTTCCTATGAAGAAAACTTACAGGCATGCAGTATGCCTTGGCATTGCCTTCTTTACTTTGAATGACTACTATTAGGGGAACCAATCCTGCATATTGGTACTAGTATGCTGATATCCAATTATCCATACATCTATGTTAATTGGAATGAGTATTTTTACCAACTTTATGTCCTAGGAAGTGTACTTGTAATTTATATTCTATTATGTTTATGATTCCATTTCATGCAGAACGGGGAAAAGGCCTCCAAGAGATTGCAAAAGGTTTACCTGGTTCACTAATATCCGTGAAGGTGATGATCTTAATTACATAAATATATTTTTCATTAACTTGTTAAATATTCCATTCACCTCAAACTGTTGATCTTTTTAGAAAAAACCATCTTATCAAAAGGGCATTTCACTAGGCATTAACTTGTTTTTTTTTTCGCTGTTTTGTGTTGAATAGTGGGAAAAGGGTGAGGTTTCGGAAGAGAGGTGGGGAAAATTCCGTATCCTTTTCTTTTCCTAGATTATACAGACTATCAGTGTCAAAATTTTTGCATACCTAGGGGGTGTGTTAATCCCTCTCAGTTTCAAAGAAGTTGGGATGTTGGGTTTCAACTTTCATAGAAACTTGAATGGTTTGGAAGTTGGGGAGCTTATGCCCTTATTATCTCAGTCAGATGTGGGTTCATCAAGGATGGATAGGTGGAGGTGGATGCTGGGGCCATAAGGGGTCTTTCCTTTTAAATCTTATTCGAGTCAGTTGATGGAGGACCCTTCTATATCCTATTATATCTCCTCAATACAATTTGAAGGATGAAAGTACCTCCAAAGGTTTGGTTGTTTGATTGGATTATTGCTCATGGGAGGGTTAACAATTGTGATATGGTTCCTCAATTGTGAATTTGTGATACCAAGGAGTACCCTTGGTATATATGTTTAAAGTGGTTAGCTTAGTCACCCCCATGCTAACAGTGGAGAGAAGGAAAGGCGTGGGATCAGTAAATCTAAGGCTTTTGATATAGCAATTTTGGTGTCTTGACCTTTAATTGCTTGATTGAAGCTCTGCATGGAAGTTAGAGAGAGAGAGAACTGGGTGCATGATAGTGGTGACTAGTTGAGGGTCATATCATTGTACTTTCCAACCAAAATGATGACTGAACCATTATTTCTTTGATATGTCAATCAAAAAAAAAAAAAAAAAAATCATGTCAATTTGGTCAATCTGTTTCTGACCTTATTGGTCAGGCCGACAATAAGACTAATGAAAAATAATGGAAGGCTGAAAGGCTGACTACTTAAAGAACATAAGTAGCTTGAAAAAGCAGATTACATAAAAGTCATCTAGAGTCTTAGAAGATGAAGATGAAATTAGTACTATATGGATGTAAAACGAATGTAGTTTGGACTTGTACTTGCATCAGTACTCGTTTTCCATGGTTGGTGCAATGTTTGGCATTTGTCTTTTTTTTAGATTTTACAGTCGTGTTTTTCCTTTTTGTGAGACCAGATGATGATATGCAAAGATTTCATTTTTAAGTTTCACTCTATTACCTAGTCACAATTATTATACAGATTTGCTATTTTTCCTGTTTGGAATGTACAAAAGAGTTGTCTTTAATGTACAACTTATCTCAGTTGCTTGATATTTTAGGTGATCCAAGCAGACGAAGAGAACAAGAAACTAATTTTCTCAGAAAAGGAAGCTGTCTGGTCAAAGTTTTCTGAGCAAATTAGTGTTGGGGATGTTTTTGAAGCTCGGGTGGGTTCTATGGAGGATTATGGTGCATTTGTTCACCTGCGATTTCCTGATGGTATTTTTCTTATATGCTGTTCTACATTTTGATTCGATATGAAAAAAAAAAAAAGAACGGAATTCCTAATTGGCATCTAAAACAATGAAACAGGTCTTTATCATCTGACTGGACTAGTACATGTCTCAGAGGTTTCATGGGATTTAGTTCAGGATATAAGAGACATTTTAACTGAGGGTGACGACGTAAGGGTCAAGATTATTAATATCGATAGGTGAGTTCTATTGTATGATTAAAATTTTAGGTGTTATGCACACGCACACACAATTTCATGCAAAAATGTCCTTAAATAAAGCCATATTTCTCATCTGTTTGATCAGAAAGACCGTTCACAGTTGAGACTTAAGGTGCATGTGATGATAAAATTAAACAAAATTGTTTAGTTTCCACCTGACTTACCTATACAGATAAATTCAGATGAGTTTTCATTTGAAAATCTTATGCAGAGAAAAGTCAAGAATTACACTTTCCATTAAACAATTGGAGGAAGATCCGCTTCTAGAAACATTGGACAAAGTAATACCACAGGTTTGTAACATGCTAATATCTGATATATCAGTTGTAGTCTCGTTTATAATTCTCAACTGATGAGTTTGACGATTCACAGGATGATTCTATTGATCCTGATTCTTTGAGCACTAGCACTAGCACTAGCAATGATATAGAACCTCTTCCAGGCCTTGCATCCATACTTGAAGAGCTAGTACAGGAAGATGGGTAAGGTTTTTGCATTTTTTGGTTTATGAAGAGCTATTTCTGAATAATTTAATGGCTTCGATTGAGAAACTAGAATCCGTATGAATATTTAGGATTTGGAAAAGTTCCAAGACTGTAACATTGCTGTCAAGAGTCAAGACAATATTTATCTCAACATAAACTGATGACAGTTACCAAAAACTAGATTTTGTCAGAACTTCAAAAAAAGTGTGCATAAAGAAATAAATGATTAACTATCGAACTCCATTCATGAACTCATACATGTTCTGAGGTCAAAACTCAACTCCTTCGGTGACAACTCATGCATGGAATTGAGGCCACAAGGATGATTTTAATTTTTTTATTTTTTTGCAACAAAGTAGTCCAGGCATCTTTGGCTTCTCATTAGATAAAAGTTAATTCATTATATTTTTCAAAATATATTATTCCAAAATTGCACTTATAAGCATGAAGTTTCCAAAGCATTGGTTGTGGTTAAATTACACGCTTTCAAATACTGAGTGGTAAACTGTTGCAGTTCAGATTATTAGTCTATTAGGAGTTTCTTGTAAACATTTATTTGTTGAATCTAATGGGAACAGTATTTTGTTGTTTACTTGATATACATTATTGGCTCAATCCCCAACAACTTAAGCTTTTAAGGGTCGGCGATTATCTTACATTCTATCATAGCCTTGGTTTGCATGAGGTCCTGGGTTCAAATCTCCATTCCCTGCTTCTTTGGTTTGCAAGGTGCAGGGTGGGGCTACGCCCATATGTGTTTCGATGTCTCCAATTCTTTGGATCTCCATCCCTAGGATGGGGCTACACATGAGGAGGGAGAGTGTAGCGAGCTATCAATATATTTTATTTGCCATTCATAACTTGATTTTTGGATCATTGATTATATTTATATATTAACAGTTATTATATTATATGAGTAGTAATGTTATAACAACAGTATTCCAGACGTGATGAATGTTGCCTTCCAGAATGGGTGTAAATGAGGAAGGAGTTTGCTAGCTACAAAAGCATGTGCCTCCTTTGAATGATTTTCTGTAGTCACAATGTAATCTTATTTTGCGTGTGTATATTCATCTTGCTCGTTAATTATCTTCTTGGAGTTCAAACATACCGTGTGAATTGCTTGGTTTTTGAGAAACTGATGTCTTGATTGTTGCTGCCTTAATACTTTCCAGTATAGATGATGTACGAATCAGTCGCCAGGGGTTTGAGAAAAGGGTGGTTTCACAGGACCTGCAGCTTTGGCTTTCGAATGTGAGTTCCTTTCTGCGAAATGACTCAATCTAAGCAACTCTATTTTCTTATTGTAAAACCTTCATTTTTATCTTATTTTTAAACAGTCACCGGCCATTAATCGGAAATTTACTCTCCTTGCTCGTGCGGGAAGGCAGGTGAGTTTCATTATGTTCGACCTCACGCTCTCTCTCTCTCTCTCTCTCTCTCTCTCTCTCTCTCTCTCTCTCTCTCAAATCAAACACTGTTAAGAACATGTACGCTTTCGGAAGTGCACACATACAAACGTTGTTTATATGATCTGTGATTCAGGTTCAGGAAATACAACTGACTACAACACTTGATCAGGAAGGTATCAAAAAAGCCCTGCAGCATGTACTGGAGCGTGTGCCGTAGATGAATCTGTTCCATTCCACAGTTATATTCAGGTTGTGATTTTTTTCTGTATAGAAATTAGAAAAAAAAATATATATATTTTTTCAAATTCCGCTCTCAGCTGTATAAAAGAATTACGAGCAAAGGTTGGTCGATATCATACATGTTTAACATTAATTTCCTTTTGTTAGAAATTAATTGGGACTTGGCGTAACTGAGTGGAATGATGATCTAGAATTCAAACAGCAAACCCTAGTTAGTAGAACGCTTTGTTGTTGTTAGGAATGAGTTGGCTTTTCAGTTTTCATTGCATTTGCCTCAAAGTACAGATGAACAGCTGAAGTCCAATTTTAATTAATTATCATTGTGCGTTGTTTTACATATAAACCTAGTTTGGTGTTTAGATTGAATTTGATTAGATTTCATTAGGGGTGGGCACTTAGAACTGAAAACCGAAACCGAAACACGAATCAAATTGAACCGTACCAAACGGTTTGGTTTTGCGGTTTTGAAACGAACATAGAAAACAGTTTGGTTTTGGTTTTAGCTTTTGAAAACCGCACTGAAACCAAACTACACCGCAAATATTAATAAATATTTAATTAAATGTCCATATTAGATTTCATGTTTAATTGGTTGTTTGTTAGAATTTATATACTTAGTATGGACTCAACCACACTAGAATGTCATCATTCATCACTTTCTTTGGTTCATTAACTTGAAGGACCTTTGTTATTTTGTATCATCACACACATATATGTATAAGGGTGGACTAACCTTGTTATCAAGAGTTGAACAATGATCTAATGAAGTCCACTCATTTGAAGCATGATATCACATATTCTAGTATGAAAGTTTCGCTCACGTTTAATGAATTCAAATTTATTCAACTTGTTTTATGATAAACATTGTAAGGGACACCTTTTTGTTGCACAAACATGTTTTAACATCACAATTGCATGCAACATGCTAATTGTTTAGATAACAAATGTCTTTTTCTTATTGCTATTAGGAAATGCTTATTAATATGTTAAATTGCAAATTGTACATTTTTTTTCTTAAAAACCAAACCGAAACCATTTGAAACCGTACTGAACCAAACCAAACGGTTTAGTTTCATTTCGGTTTTGGCTTCAAAATCGCACCAAACCAAACCGTACTCATCCCTAAATTTCATATCTTGTTTAAGTTGAAGTTAGATGATGGATGAGTCATGATCGAAATTATCCGAAGTTTGTCACGTTTTCAAATCACCCACATTTTTTGTGAGTAAACAGAAAAGTCGAATGATAGAATTAAAAATCATTGATTCTGTTGAGATCTGGCTTGGTGATAAGAACAAGAATTTTGCTGGTTTTTGTTTGAATCTCACGTGACTTTAACATTCCTAATTTACAACAATTAAAAATCAAAAAATAAATAAAAATTAAAAATATACCTCTCCTCCCTCTCTTTACTTTTAGGTTCTCTCACCCTCTTTTCCTCTCTTCTTTAATTTAAAAAACAAAAATAAAAAAGAATAAAAAATTTCACACACTTTATGAGTGGATATATATTTAACGATAAAGACTAGAAAAAAAACCCCAATTAAAAGCAAGAGTAAGAAAAGCGGCAAAAGCGTTGTTTTGGGTACAACTTCTTGTCAAACCTGATCTCCAACTTGTTCTTATCATCAAACCAGATCTCCACTAATGCTTGGAAATCATTAACGATGAAGAATTTTTTTTATTTAATTCAGGAGTTGAGAATGCAACAAAACTTGATCTCCTGCTTATTCCACTAGGGTCTTGCATGACCTTGCCATCATGATTAATTAAATAATTAGTATCCGAGACTAAAATGATCGAAAGCTTTATATGTGCACTCACTATTTGATGGATATTTTGTATTTGACATTATCGATTTAGTTTGCGTTATTTTTCAATTTTGCAGATATTATTTATGAAATGAAATTAAGAATTAGACACTATTTCTAAATTTAAACTATAGGTGGAAACCATTTATAAAATTAAACTATACACTATTTATGAAATTAGACCAATAATTAGACATTATTTATGAAATCTGACCAAGAACTAGGCATTATTTATGAAAGTGGACCAATAATTAGACACTATTTATGGAACTGAATCTCATAACTAGACACTATTGATGAAACATGACTAAGAACTAGACACTATTTATGAAAGTGGACCAAGAACTAGACACTATTTATGAAACATGACCAATAAATAGTGTAGTACCATTTAGTTTCATAAATAGTGCCCAGTTTCATAAATAATGTTCAGTTTCAAAAACAGTGTCTGTGATGGATACACGGGTCCTAGCATTAGGTTTTCTTTTTAATTTTTTATATTAAAATTGTGTCATTTTCATTAAAATTTAAATTCTTTTTCCTTTTTTTAAAAAAATTAAAATTTAAGGGTTTTTCATTAATATTTAATTATTTTCATTAAAAATAAGTTTATAGCATGAATTTTTGTTAAAATAAAATTAGCCCAAACCCTTTTCATGAAAGCTCTAAAAAAAGTGTTAGTAAACACACTCCATTGTCTTATTTTCTTACCCGTTTGAAAATAATATATTTATGGACAAATTTATCCTTGTAAAATGACCTCCAAATACCTAAAGACCAACCAATCAAGTTTTGTCACATAATTATTAGTTATACGCTTTAAAGTTTTGAAACCTAAAGCATCATAGTGAGAAGTTGGCGATTGCTTTTGCCTTAATGAACATTCCTAAGGGTGTACAAGTAAGGATTATGAAGAATTTGCGGGTTTGTATCAATTGTCATGGTGCTATTAACTACATATCTCTAATAGAAAAATCGAGAGATCATAGTACTTGATGCTAGTAGATTTCATCACTTTAAAGAAGGCAAGTGTTCTTGTGGAGATTACTGGTAGGGGGTTATATGGGTAAGTGTTATTCGTCTGGTTTATGAATGTTTTTAACTTTTCTTTTCATTTTATTGTAGCACAAAATTCAGAAATATTCATAGCGTGCGTATGGATTGGCATTCCCAAAATAAATCACGGTATTAATACACATAACCTGAGTCCAATACAATGAAAAATCCTTGTCAGGAGTTGTACTTGTATCAGTCATTGCAATAGGACCTGGTGGTTTTTGGTTTTCCCATCCTTGCATTTACTATTTCATATTTTTTGGTTGTCAAGGAACCAAAGTGGAGGAAGACGAACATAATATTGAGTGAATTGTTAGAATTCTCGTCAAGAGGTTTTCCCAGAGGATTTCGTGGAAGATTTCATAGAAGACTTATATTAAAGTGGATGATGATATAGATTTTGCACTAAAGCATTTTTGAGGTGTGGTGGTGTTGCGATGGTTGGCAACCTAGGCGGAAACTGGGTGTTGATGTGGCGTGGTTTTGAGGGTGTTGGTATGTCTGAGATGGGGTTTTGGGGAATGGTGCGGTTGGGCTGAGGATTTGAGGGTGTCGATGGTGGTTTGGCTAGGTGTAAAGAGATGATACAAATTCATGTCAGCGAGAATGGCACCCGTTCTCCATTGCTGTAACTAAACTAAGGTCTAATAATAATTGCTTTATAAAATTATATCTTTGTTAAATCTAACAAAAAAATTCTTTAGGGTTGTTTTGGGAATATTGGTGGGTGAGGAAAGAGTTATGTGTTTTTTCACTTTTTATGCAGGGTGAGAATATAAGATGGGTGGGAAAATAAGACAACAGGGTGAGTATAACACCACTAAAAAAATTAAAATAAAACCCAACGAACCCTTTTCCACTTGAGATTTTTTAGTGTGACGGGACAAGGTCGGTACACCAATTGTAATAATATAATGGGTTAATCTCAGTTTACTACCTTGAAGTTTCATGATTTTCAACATTTGGTACATGAAGTTTTTTCATTCCAGAGTCATACCTCAAGTCTTAATTTTGGGACAGTTCAATACATCCATTAAGTTTTTCATTAGAACTTCTGTTAACTGATGATGGGGCGTCTACGTGGACAATAACTGAGCGACACGTGTCAATATAGGCCCACTTCAATATTAAAAAAATTCAAAAAAAAAAAAAAAAAAAACCACTCGTCTTCTACCTCCCCCCACCCCTCCCTTCCTTCTTTCCTTTGCAACCCGCAGTGAGGATCCTCCTCATCAAGCACATTGGACTGTTGAAATTTTATCCAACGGCTACAATTATTATAACTTTTAGAGGGGCCTTCTGTTTGTAGTCATTGGATAAAATTTCAACAGCCCGATAGGCTTGGTTAAGAGGATCCTCACCCTTTGCTCAAGAGAGGATCATGATCCGTATGTTTTGATATGAGTCTAATGTATTGCACATTCATAGGTACGGTCTAATAAGTAGAGCAATTAAAGTGTCCATAATTTGAAAACAAAATTGCATCGACTGTCGTTGAATGTTTTATCATGGCTCTTCCATAATTAACATGAAACTTTAAATTACACATCAAATCTTATCATTTCATAAAAAAACTCTCATCTTTTTTAGTGTAAAATATATTGTTGTATTAAAAAAAAAAAAAAAGTTACTTATCAAATCTCATGGTTTAATCAAAAACTCTATCCGGCTCATGTTTTGAATTTTCCTCACGATTCTTGCAGATTAGTATCCAAATTTGAATTTGAATTCGCATGAAGCTATGAGAACTACAAGTAATTTTACATGTTTTCGTTGAGTCGTTTACAACAGTAAGCTTCATTTTTGCTAGTATTTGTTACATGATTCTAGTCTACATGATTCGTGAGTATTATACATTGATTGTCTTACGTAAGTAATTGCTCAAGATGCTTTTGACATTGATTGTGTTAGCTTCGGGGGCTTTTAACATTACCAAGATGGAAGACTACATCTTACTGTTAGAATTATGTAAAATTACTTATTCCACCATGATAGGTAGTTACAATACGATAGGTGGTTTAGCTTGTACAAGTGCTTATATGGCAGGTAGTTCGGACTGTAAAAATACTTATATAATATGTAGTTTAGATTATAAAAGATCAGTTGAAATCTAAGTTTATGTTGACTAATATTATAATATGATAGGTAGTTTAGCTTGTACAAGTACTTATATGACATGTAGTTTAGATTATAAAAGTACTTATATAATAGGTAGCTTAGATTGTAAAAGATCAACTGAAATCTGAGTTTATGTCGACTAATAGGGTACCTGAGTTAAAAAAAAGAAAAAGAAAATAATATAACTAATAGCGAGGCCCCCCAAGAGATTTACAGGTGTCTGAAATTTTGGAAATGTCCTAAATTAATTTTAGGAAATATTTGGTGCGAATAGAATGACTCTAACTTTGGCTTATAGCACACAGTTTTTTGTGAAAAAAAAAATTTGAAATTTTTAGCTTTAAGAAATATTTTGCGTTGGAGTTAAGGAAAATATTGCAAAACTTTTGGATGTGATCCTACCGATTATTAGGTCCTGAAACTATTTTTTATTGATTCTTAAAGTGAGAAAATAGAAAAATATCTTTAAATTTAGGTTTTAAATCATTGACTACAAGTGTTTAAAAGTGAATTATAATATATTTTGCACGGAAAAAATATATTTTGAAAAACACGAATATGATAATTTGTTGTTATGGTAAGAGAAATAAAAAAAAACATTAACAAAATAAAAAAATAAAAAAATAACCGAAAAATAAAAAATTGAAAAAGGAGGGATCGGTAGGAAGATAGCGACTTTTTGTAGGAATAGTCGCTATCTTTTTAACGATTATATTGATAAAGAATAGTTAGCAAAGTACCGATCGTATCATTTTTTTTTTCTTTTTCCATTGAATAGCTATAGTAGAGTAAAATAGTAATCACAATGTAAAGTATAACCTAACAACAAAAAGTGTTGACACATGGAGTCATATTCATGGACCTAAATAAAAAAATAACTAAAAATTGGACTAATCTAATTGTTAGGCCATAAAATTGGGAAATTGATCATTTCCGGATCTCTTCCACTAAATCCACCCAATCACCTAATTCGGATCCTTGAAATTTAGTTCAACGGCTAAAGTTATTATAACTTTTAAATGGGTCCCCTGTTAGTAGCCGTTGGATTAAATTTCAAGGGCCTGAATTGATTGATTGAATGAATTTGGTGGAAAAGATCTGGAGAGGATCTCTTTCTATAAAATTGGACCTATTTCAAGCTAGTTTATTTACACATACCAGATTTGTAAGGAAGAAGTTAATTTAAACCACATATTAATGAAACTCTTTTTGTCAACTATAAAAGGGTGAAAAAATATTTTTGTCTTCTATTACAAAATAAAATTATGGACAATAAAGTAATTTGCACAAACTAAATTTTACAGTTGTTTTTAAAAACATCATCTACATGTAATCCTAATAAATCACCTACAAGAACTCTGGATTTTTACGGGTGTATTGTTTTATGAAACTTCGAATTTCTATGACACTTATTTTCAAAACTTCAAGTTCAAGTTTAAGTACGAACTCTAGGTTCATGATACCTGTAAACAAACGCAATATACATATGTAGTGAACGAGAATAGCTTTAGGACCTATGTGCGAAAAGAATGAATGACGACCCAAAATATGGGGCTATCGTGGCTTGTAGACCAAAAAGAGTGGTTGTTAAGTTGCTGGGCAACAAAGGAGAAGTAAATGGGTTAACAAATTATATACCTAATTATTGGGCTAAGAAGGAAAAGTGAAAAACAAGACCTAACCCATAGACTTGTTATTTCATGTGAGCCAAAAATAAAATAAGGCCCAAAAGAAAAAAAAAAAAAAAAAAAGTGGGACGGTTTGGTGCATATGCCCAATTGGATTGCGGGTCGACTGCAGGCAGCCTAGGTCTGTAAGAAAGGTGATGTAAAACGGCTTTGTTTTGGACCTTAGAATTTTGGAATAGGAACGACTTGGCTCGGGCAGCGCGGCTTCAGGCTACGGCTCCTATGCGTGTAGGGTTTGAAAAACCCCATTTTCTTCCTTCTCTTATTCACACATATTCAATTCACCATAATTATAAGAACAATAAATTGAAGCTGAATCTATAATTTGAAAAAAAAAAAAACCTAAAATTAGAGTTCATGCTTTATGGTGAATGTTTCAAGCAATCATTGCTAAAAAAAAAATATCAAAATTGAAACCATGTTTTATAGATTACTTGGATTGCTTGATGAATATTGTGAATGACTTTGTAGTAAACAAGCATTCAGTTTCTTAGCTCAGTGTCAGGAGCGTGTTTAACAATGCGTTGTGGCTTAAATTAACTAAAGGAGAGAGAGAGGGGTGGAGTTGCATAAAGAGAAAATATAGGCTTGAGAATTACTGTGATGATATTTCTCCGTACCTTGTGCCTTTTTTAAGAAAAATAATGGGGTTACTTGCCCTACAAGTAATACAAAGTTGTGCCTTTTTGTTTTTTGTAATTAATTCTTGAATTGTTTCTTACTAACATTAGTAGTTGTTGAGAGTATAAATATTCAAATAATGATTTCTGTTGTGACATTGGTGTGAATGCCCACATAAAAAAAAACAACCACATATGGCTAAGGGTGGAAAGTGGAAGAATAGAAGTCAAAATTATATTGCATTAAAAGAGCGTATGCTTGTATCGTATGGGTAGTACAAAAAGATAAAAAACATAAAGTAATAATCATGTTTTCCTCATTTGTCCATCTCTACGTTCATTTCTCTTATCTGATACTAGTGAAGAAAATAAACAGAATAATACATGACTCCCGTTTCACTTCAATCTCTAACAACTCTAATAATATATATAGGCACGTATTATCTGATAATAACATGTTTCTAAATGCTCAAGGTAATCATTATCTTGAATTGGTCAAAACTTCAAAAGACTCCAAAACAAAATTGTCGAACATTGTAATACTTTAGCATATTCAATCACATATATTAAACATTAGCCCGTTCTATCAATTATATTTTTCTCTCAAGTGAGGCATAAATATATATATATATATATTTATTTATTTATTATATAGCCCTTTATAACCAAATATATCTCGGGATACTAAATCTAGTTAGAAACTAATTTTTTTTTTTTGTTTTTTTTTGCTTTACATATATTAAAATAGACGGTTAAATGGGTACTCATTTATAACCACGAGTAATATCCATAACCGTCTATTTAAATTTCACAGGTAAACGGTTATACCCATAACCATTTATTTTTTTAAATGATTACCCATAACTGTAATCGTCAAATTTAAATAAACAGATAACCGCAGTTACCATAACCAATGGCTATTTGCCCATCCCTAACCTGCACCCCCTTCCCTCTCTTCTCTCTTCTGCACCTGCAACACCCTCTTCGGCTTTCCGTTTTCTCTCCCCCATTTTTATCCCCCCTTCACCATTCCTCTCCTAACCCCCACCCTCCTCTTCCTCCTCCTCCTCCTTATCCTGCACCCCAACCCCCACACCCTTCCCTCCCTTCTCTCCATTCCTCCTTATCCTATGTTCTCAAATAACAAATATATCCTCGCGAGCACAGTCTCTCTCGGTTCGAATTGAAACCCCCAAAACCACTCTCTCTTAAACCCTAACAAGAAGTTCACTCTCCCCTCGCACACCACCGAGCTACCCTGCCAGCATCTTTAGAACTTGATCTGATAAAAAAAAAAAAAAAAATCCTCCCATCTTCTCGCACTCTTCTACGTCTCTCGGCATCTCTCTCGTCGGGTCTCAGGTAATGATTTGATTTTCTCCCTCGTAATTTTCTGCTTTGATGGGTGGTTTAAATTTTCAATTTCTTCCATGGAAGACGAAGGCATTTTAGTATCAGTACAACTGTTTGGGCTTTTGTTTGAATTTTCTACCCAAATCTGGAAGGGGTGCGGGTTGCAGAGAGGGAAGAAGGAAGGGAGGGCGTTGGGGGAGGTAGACGACGAGCGGGTTTTTTGTATTTTTATTATAATTTTTTAATATTGAAGTGGGCCTTAACACGTGGCGTTCAATTATTATCTACGTGGACGCTACATCATCAGTTAATAGAAGTTCTAATAAATGTATGAAACTATCCCAAAATTTAAACTGGAGGTATGATTCTAAGATAAAAAAAAATTTCATGTACCAATGTTGACGAAATTTCAGTTAGGAAATTGAGATTCACTCTAATATAATTGGTTAGATACGAATAAAATTTCTCATTTTCAAATTATACTCCCGCCCCTCTAGAAGTCGGATGGCACATATCCGTCTTCTGTCCTCTGTAACGCACTCTCAAGCATCATCTCCCCTATCTGTAATTTGTTCACGCCCCAACACCGAACCCTACACATCTGAGATATCGTTCCCCTCTTCTTCTTCCTCGTACATCTTCTTCTTCTTTTTTTGGCAAGTCAAAGTTCTGTTTAGATAATTAGATGGCGATTCTGTTAGTTTTTCAAATTTAAGTAATTTTCCTTTTCCTACATCAATATAATTGATTGGACTGGGTTGTTATGTGGATCATGAAATTACAGTTATTTGGCATGTCCGAAAATGTTAGTTTTATACATTATGGATGAGTAACTCCATCAAAATTTTAGGTTATGCCGGATTGAGTAGTATGTATTTGACGTGGATTTTGGTGGGTTTGTTTTTTTAATAGCAGGCTTGAAGATTGGAAGAAGGTCTCCGATCCTAACAAGTACTTTATCTCCGACTTCGTTGGAATGGAGTAGACAGACGTAAGTAGTATGTATTTCCTATTTGATAACTTCATATTTGTAACCGTCATTGCATTATTACTTACCAGAAAATTTAGCAGAAAAATGGAATTTGGTTTTGTAACTGGATCTTTTGGTATTCGTGCAGTATGATCTTGGTTGTGACTAACTAGGGCTCTGGTCTTTAACTTAAGAACGTTCGACTTCTTGTCACAGTGCGATTGGAAAGGAGTTGGCAGCAGGAAACACAATCATTTGAACTTGTATCGTAATGGGGGATGTCGTTAGTAAAGCTGCAAATGGGGTCGGCGATCTACTTGAGAAAGCATTTTTGGCTCCATTTAAGACTATGTTCAATACCTCGTGCGAGTAAGTTGTATTGTTCTCTTTATTCTTGACCATGTTCTGTTCAACCAACCAGATGACCTAATTTCAGAAAAAAAATTAGTATGATGGTTTATGTCCTACACCTTTGCCGGAATAGATGCTGACTTCATTTCATCTGCAGTAGTTTGTTTGTTACACTGACTCGGAGGCTTCCTATAAGTCTCTTTTGTATAACATTTTTTTTTTCCATTTTCTCGTAAACTTACTTAGATGGTAAAATATTTTGGTGAATTACTTTGTTGGCAGAAGGAATTTCTTCGTAATGCACTTCTTAAATATTGTAATGCCCTTCATGCTAGTACAGATACGCTATACATGAAGTTTAAGTTTATATGTCCTTGTTTTGCCATTGGCGTTCATATTTTTACTTATTGATAGGCACTTTATGTTCTGAGGTTGTTGAGTGGACAAACAATGCGTTAGGCTCGTAGGCATTGATGCAGATCGAAAGGGGAAGTATTCCTTTGCAAGATGGGAAGATGAACACTTCTCGGCTTGCATATGTTCATTTTCAAGCAAAGATGATGTGACCGTATGCTAAATTTACCTTTGGATTATACTTCACAACTAATACTATAATATTTTCGATTCCGCAGGGATGTTTGTTCAGGACCCTGGGATTTGATTTGTTTCATTGAGCATCTTTGTGTCTCCAATCTATTGAGACTGTTAATGATATCGATCCTCTGCTACATAAGTAATTCTTCCTTCTTTAATTAGTTTAATCTTAATTCCACAATTTTCTTCGATTCGAAGATTATCTCCGAAGAGCATTTAAATTTGAGCTTCACTTTCAGAAGGGTTGGTTTGTTGCTTAATTACTCATATCTTTTATTTTCTTTCAGCTTTGTTGTTCTTTTATCTATTATTCAAGCTGGGAATCTTCCAATGCGTTGGAAAGAGCCTATGTAAAATGTGTTGGGCTGCATGTGAGACGTATTGGTTTGCATTGGAAGATATTACTTGTTTCTTGTGGTACAAGCTAAGGAACACTAGGAGGATAGACCGACGTCGTCACCGCCATCGCTGCCGCCGCCAATTTCGAGACATAGAACAAGGCTTCAGTTCGAGTGAAGAAAATGACTTGTGGGATAACCATCATAACTTAAACGTCAGTAGAAAGCGGAAGTCAGTCAGCAGGAGAAGAAAGGACAGGCTGCAGAGCTCGATTTACCCTTCAAGTAGGCATGATACTCGCAGCCATCGCCATGTAAGGTTAAAGTCTAGGGGAAGGTCTGTTCGTGTTGTGGGCAGGTCTCGAACGGTGAGAAGTTCTAGACGTCTTCAATTAAGCAAGGTGAGAACTGTTGGAAGGCAAGCCAGAACTTTGAAGAGGAGGAGAATTAGATGATTGTCTGTGATTCTGAAATTAGTTTGGAACTAGTATTGTATTTTGATTAGTTGAATTTAAGATATGATATATTTGATGAACATATGAGACTGGAAATCCTCGCGTATGAGGAGACAATGCGCGAATACCTCCCATCGGAGTCCAGAGACCATTTCTGAGAATCTGCATGGGACAGATGAAGGCATATACCTTCAACAGAGGATGTTCAATTACCTCAGGTTCTTTCAGGTCTGCCCTATGATTAGCCTTGCAAGACAATTTCTCAAAATATTTTGTATTATTTCTTTTTTCTTATTCGCATCACACGTACATGTATTGATCATTTGTCTGATCAGAAAGGAAGTTCTAGACATTGGGTTTGTTAGGCACAAGTTTGATCAGATGCTGCAACCATTTTCTCTGTGGTAATCCCAGCATTGCATATGTTGGCTATAGCTCGCGTGTACTTCATTCCGTATGCAGATAAATGTCCACAGTACTTCTCATAAATATTCAACTGCATGGAAAGAACTCAAAATTAATAATCTCGGAGATAAAACTTGTTGATTTACTTCAAAAATATGAACAAAGAAGCACATTCACTTGCGTGTCGTCTGTATCGATTTGATGTATAGAATTAGAGGAGATGAACTTACAAAGTTCTTGAAGCAGTCCCAATTATCTACCACAGGTTGCCCCTGTGGCCTAACATTCATTAAAACGTTTGAGCTCTTCTCGTGTCCGAACAAAACCTCGCCCAGTTTCGTTATGCTATAGTCCACGTTTTTCCTAAGAGCAATTTCAAGCAGCAGCTGCTTCTGAGCAACCTGTTTCTCTTGAGATCCAGTAGGAGCTCTTTGCAGCTGAAACATATAGAACAAAAAATACAAATTGTCAAAAACATATGAAAAGTTCTCTATATGGAGAGTTTGGCATGTACTAATCAATACATATATGTGTGTACATGAAAATTAAACACATTGAAGTTTGGAATTCAGAATAAAAGAAGAGCAGAAACCTTTTGCTGAAGGTAGAGGAGCTTCGTGTCACGTTGATTAACAGCCCTTGAGAATGAAGGTGAAGAGATATCGCTGGTGGAAGTAAGGCTACGATTAGAAAGATCTACACCCATGTAAGCAAAGAGGAGCTCCTGTTTATGACTCATATCTCCATACTGCATAACATGCGAATTAATTGTTCTTCTCCGAACCTGTAATTCAATCGACATGGTCACATGGTCATATTATTCTAATTTCACCAACACTAGAGATGATATCCATAAATATTTTACATACGAGAAATTTTCAAAATATTACCCTTTGATATTGATTCTCCAAAGTTTCTTTATGCAAATCACTTATGTCACTGCTCTCAAATGTGAAGATATGGTCCAAAAGTCACCAAAACAACAAAGTAATTAGCATGAGCATTTGATCGAAAAAGTATTTGAAACTGGCAAAGTAATGTACTCTGTTTCATTAGAACAGCATTTTCATAAAGAAAGGCACCGCTTTACCAATCCTCCATCCAGGAAATGCTATACAAGTCTCCCAAACAAGTATCAAACTCGGCAGGAACTGATAGGTCACCGGGACAATATGTTCCATAACTACTCTCTTCTGCATTCGATGCGGTGGTAGCATAAATATTCAGATTACTTGAAAGGAGGCCCTCAAACATGCTCCCTGCCTCGCAAGCTTCAATGTAAAATACCTAATTTTTTTTTTTCCACATAAATACATCAAAACCTCAGAAAATACATGAAAATCATCAAAAAAAGAGTTGAAAACTTCAGTAAGACTGTTACTCAAGTGAAAATTCTCACCATGCTTTTGTAACCTTTAGAAGCATTCTTCTTCTGCAGTACACTTATGAGATCTTTCGCATAAACACGATCACTAGGCATCCCTGAACACAATATACCGTTCATATGTAACCCGAAGTTTACTGAATTTATGGGACTATATAAGATCACAAAATATATATTTTCAAAGTTAATAAAATAAAAATAAAAGAACTACTAATTACCAAGTAATCCTACAGAACCATGGTCTGCATAATATATGAAAACATGGTCATTCGGACCGCTACTTAGAACCTTGCCACTTCCTCCGGTGAGAGCACTTTTGTCTCCGAGAATAACAGCATAGAGATTGCGTGCGTTAACGTGAGTTCCTGTATAATCCTGCATTAGAAAAAAAAATACTTACAGGTAATTAAACAATGTTAAACTAACAAATTAACCAGCTAGAAATTAAAAATCAAACTCAGAACATTAGTTACAACCTTGGGAACTCCTTTATAAACATCAGGTCCGTTTGGCTTGTTGATGATGACACCTTTTCGAGGATTTTCCGAGTTGTACGCGATATCATCGTACATGAAAACGATGATGTTCTCGTCTTTCAGTCCTCCTTTTTTAAGTATCTGGTACGCATGGCATATGTCAGCCTGCATGGAACGATAAAAGATTAAGACGTAACCCTAATTTTTATTACTTGTAACATATCTAAGATGAATAATTTACTAATAATACTATAAATAATCAAAATTTTGGACAAGCTTAGACCTGGTGCCTATAGTTGTAGTAACCATTTGATCCTGCAACAAGAACTGCCCATATTTTTCCCTTACCAGCAGTGGTACTTGGAGAGCCATTGTTATCTCCATTAATTTCAGGGAAGCACAAGCTTCCATGAATAGTCAAACTTAACAAAGTATAAGATAGTAAAACCACACAATAACCTTGATTAGCCATGATCTGCAGATTAACCTTGACAAACCAATAGCCAAACTCTCAAGTCAAGTGCGAATACATGCTCTTTTAATGAGGGAGTCAATTTATAGATGTCTTACGGTTGAAATGAATGGTTCAGATTAAATCTCCCCTACGTGCTCAAGAAGGAAATGCATGTCTAAAATCTTCTGAGGAATAGTTGTTTCAAACTTCATCAACCCACTCAACTCTTCATAATCAACTTGGTGATCCTAGACGTACGTGGCACACCATATCATGGATTAATACTAACAAATATAATGAAATACTCCAACCATCCATTAAGGACAACGATTTGTCATTTGTCAACCTCATATATAGTGTAAAAGATAATGGTTTATTACATTATAGTTTAATAGTATTTCTCTATATTTTAAATATGAGGTTTAGAGTACGTCTAGTGTATAAAGGTCCCTCTTGGCAACATGAAATTTTTTTGTCTTTATTACATTGATATTTTTACATTAAGGGAAGGGGGAGTTTTTGTTTTGTTTTTTTTTGTTGTTTTTAGTACATCGATATTTTTACATTAAGGGAATGAGGAATTTGGCTAATCCATACAATGAGCAGCTTAATCTGGTATCGAATTAGCCATCCACGAGATTAGAACCTAAGACCTCTCACTTCCAACTAAGTGAAGAGAAATACCACTAAACCGTAGTATAGTGTGGCTAATCAAGTGAATAGTAATCGTCTTTAATGAACAGTAATTGTCTATTGCATTTTCTCTCCTAAAACTGAATAGCCAAGACAATTCGTATTAAAATATTAGTATTTTTTATTTATTTTATAAAATAATAAAAAATGATTCTATTTTTTAATTTCGAACAGGTTTAATTTTAAATAAAGTGTCAAATTTAATAAATACAAATTACACAAAGTACCAAATTAAATAAATGCAAAATTACATAAAGCACCAAATTAAATAAATACGAAATTACATAAAGTACTAAATTAAAATACAAATTACATACCAAACGGTGTTATTAACTTAAAATTTATAGGAAAAAAAAAATACAAATTACATGTTTATAGAAAGGAAAAAAATCATCATTTTTTTTTTTAAAAATTGTAATTAATTTTTAATATTTTTAGAAATTTTATTAACTTAGTTAGTCTGGAGCGTTGGATTACAAAAATTGAAATCCAATAGTCGAGATTTTGACACATGGCCCAATGGTAACATTTTTTTTTTTTTTTTTTTTAAAGCCGAAGAATGTGGGCTGTTGATCTAGAAATCAGATGTCCAGATTGTGCCACATCAAACGGTAACTGAGTGGGATGCCACGCGAGCCCCAACGTTTGAAATGCTGTCGGAGACGCTCTCCCACGCGCGCATGTTGTCCATGCGCCTGACGCAAATTCTTTTAGAATGTGGCTAACGTCAGCTTTGCATCACTTCACCCTCATGTGCTTAGGCCTTGGACTTCTGCCTAACCTCTACCACGGGTTCCTCCTCAGCCCAATTGTCCAACTGGGCTAGCATGACTTTAGGTGCAGTTGGCTTGCAATTGTTGCTAATCCACAGGGCTATTGCCCACATTGGACTTGCTCTTATGTTCAATCCTTCCAAATGACAAGCTTAATACTACAGTCTAGTAGTATTCATCTTCACTTATAAGTGCATGGTAGGTCATAGGTTTCGACTCCATTTAATTCGATACCAAACTATGGTTGACTCATTGTATGACTTATCCAAAATTCAACCCACAATATCGTTGTATATGAAAAATTTGTCTCTACTTATAAGTGAGAGGTTTACATTCGACTTCGTAGATCTGGTGAGTTTAACATCAAAGTATTTTGATTGACACATTGTATAACTTCGCCAAATTTTCCATTCCTTAATGTTTAATACAAGGTCCTACTTAAATTGATTTGAGCTAATTGCCTAAAAATTTAAGATATTGGGTTTGGATATTTTACAATGGTATAATTGCTACTCAGTACGAATCATCCATACAAAGATCATCCAATAAAATTCTTGGTCATCCAAAATAGGGGTCATGGTTTTTTACTATGGATGTTCTATTTTCACATTTAATTAGTAGCTATGACTGGGGAATTAAATCATGCAAATTTGGATAAATTTCTTCCATTCAATTGATTACATTGCTGATTATGTACTGGCATTTCTCACAGAATTGCTGTGTGACACCCATGAAAAATTGCTATGTAAAGGACATCCCTTCATTTGATGTGCACAACCACCTTACATGAATGGTTGTCATTCGATTTCAAAATTCTTTTTTTTTTTTTTAATTAATACTTGTATCATCACTTAGTATTATGGTCTGATGACATTTCTTTGCACGAGATTTAAGATAATTGGTATCGAAATCCTATGGATGGTGAATTCGATATCAAATTAGGCTTTCAATTGTGTGACTTAACCGAACACCCATTCCCTTTACTATAAATATACCGTTGTACCCAAAAAAACAAAAAAAAAAAAACTTGTATCGAACCAAATTAATGGCTCACATAATTATTTGAACGTTGAACATGTAATGTTTATTTTATTTGACCAACAATTTAGTGGACTTATCTCCGAGGTCATGCACCACAGTCTTCCATATATATGTAGTCTACCAAAAAATTATATGACCTAGTAATTTGTATGGTGTGACATGTTTATATTATTTTCCCTTTTAGAATAACAGTTGTGCTAGGAAATAAATGCAAACATTTTTTTTTTCAATACAAGTTATATTTTATTTTATGATTTTTTTTATTAACCCCTCACGTATTGTTAAATGGACGTATATTAAAATTTATTGTCAAATAACCTATATGCCATATGAAATGACTATTTATACCCATATGGTTTTAACAATAAAAATAAAGATAATGATTGCACTCCATATCACTTTCAAAGTGTAACCCAAATTACTTTTTAAGCTCTCAAAGGCACTCCCAGTGTCCCATCGTCTATTCTATAACAAAACTCTAACCAATAAAAGGACAAATATGTTGATTAGAAAATGTTGTTTTTGACAAATAGAACATAAAATTGACATTGTCAGAGGTCTTTCACATGAGGTAAGACTTCATATATGGGTTGGTGCTCTCCACACATTCAATTTTACTTTTCACACTCCTTTCAATTTTCGGTCGTCAGATCAAATGAATTGAAAAAGATTAACAATGGTGTGTGAAAAGTAAAAAAAGATGTATGAATAGCACTAATATGTCAATACTAAGTGTACACTTGCTTTTGCTTTCCAAATGGTTGGAGAAGAGGCTGTTAGGTTATATGTTATTGATGCAAGGTTTTTTTTTTTTTTTTCCTTACCTCTCTCTCTTAGTGAGAGAAAGACATCCTTAGGATGGGGTTAATTGCGCAAAAGGAAGTAGCGTCACCATCTAATTTGAAATCAAGAGACGAATATGGTTCACAAAAGGTTAATGTGGGTTGTGGTGTGCATAGAGAAAATTAGAAAGGGTGGGGTGTGAGGGTACTATGAGAAAGAATGTGAGTTGTTTAAGATGAATATCAATTGAAAAAAGTAGATGTGAGGTGTATTCAACAATATTTGTGGTGTGAATAAAACAACTCTTGATTTTAAACTAATTTAAAATTTCGAATGGAAATTCAAACTTAGGTGGGTGCACATGGAAGTGAGTCAACATCCAACATGTACACTTGTACTATTGTTTAGTTACGTTCCTCTTTATTGGTAAGTGAGATATTTTAGGTTTGATTTTCTTCAAAAGAGAATTTGAACCACAAGCCCATTATGAGGCTAAACCCATTTCATTCCCTTTAGTTAGATAATATCGTTTATTAAAAATAAAAAATAAAAACATCCAATAAGATTGTGATACATTCTCCTTTTCTTGAAAGATTTATTTTTGTATAAAGGTAGGATTTTATTTCCTATCGTATAAATTAAAAATGTTTTCTTCTTACTCGGCAAGGAATTGTATCTCTGTAAAATATATGCCTCCAGATAGAATAATGCATAACAGAATATTCTCCATAAGCTTTAGGCTCTATATTTTAACAGCACAAACGAGAATACATGTGCTTTAGCCAATATAGTTACACTCACGTGTATATGTACAATACAATTAGGAGTTAGTAGGACATAAGCAAGGGATTCCTTATCTATAGAGATGTACATTTAAAAGTTGATTACTGTAAACTATATCTAAAACAAAAATTAAGCACAAATTAAGTGGGTTGTCAAACCCTCCTCCCAAAACCATCGATCCGAAAGGACTAGAATTTTAAACAACCAACTTCCAAACGGTGCATGGAGAGGTCGGTTGAGAAACCAACAAGTTGATCCGGTTATAAGCTGAACGGGAAACAAGCAAACCATGCGTGCATGTTAGTCAAAGTAAACAGAGAGAATATAGTGAATGGTTGGATGATGACTAAACCCACTTGTAGAATGAGAGAAGCAAAGGAAATTAAAAGAAGTTATTTTCACTCATCTTTTTTACATTCTCACATATTCCTTTTTATTTATAGCAATCAAATTGAATAAATCAAACGAAATTAACGACCATAATTAATAGGATTTGTGTAAGAACTTAAAAATAGTGTGTGAAAACCACTTCTTATCAACAAATCCTAGAGGTTGAGTGAAAACATTAGTGCTCACATACTGATGAAGAAAAACATTATCACATCTTGTTGACTGAGAAGTCAACCAAATTGTGCAATCGACAACTTTAACTAAGGTGAATAGAATCAACAAATTCTTGAGGTTGAGACATGAAAACAGCAGTGCCACATATCCAAGAAGAAAACCATTCTTCACATTCAGTTGACGTAGAGGTCAACCAAAGGAGAAAACCATTCTTCACTTTTAGTTAAAGAAGAGGGCAACCAAAGGAATTGATCCATGCAAGACAAATCTAACAATAGTGGGCTTGACTCCAAAGCCTAACTGAAAGTTATGTCAAATCAAGTTCGAGATGCTGACAAAATCTCATATGCCATCATTGAA
The DNA here is from genome assembly GCF_041283825.1 of Pyrus communis. Lineage (NCBI taxonomy): Eukaryota > Viridiplantae > Streptophyta > Magnoliopsida > Rosales > Rosaceae > Pyrus > Pyrus communis. The sequence continues at coordinate 1,885,649 of NC_142568.1, forward strand.
TAAAAATTGCGTTATGTGGGCTCCTAAAGACGCCGGTTCATAAAATTTCAGGTTTAATGATTCATATTATAAATCTGTATATAAAAATTATCAATGCAAAAACTTAATCAAAACTAAGGTCATTTAAGAAATAAATAGAAGGTTCTCGATACTTTTACAAAATCAGTCCATTTGTTTTAAAATAGTTCGATGACTAAACTATCCCATATTTTATTTATTTTTTTTCACATGTGATCTTTACAAATTACTTTCTAATATGAACAATTCTGATCATAAGCATGAAATTCCGTCGATCAAACACGTGGTAAATTAAGGAAGAAATCCTTCTCATTCATTGAGGAGCCAAGTTAATAGATAATACTTAGGTATTCACTAGTTTAATTTCTATTTATTAAGGAATGACATCACTAGTTTAATTTCAAATTTTATAAGTCATATGGCGTGATTGTTAATGATTAGATTATTACTTAAGTATTGATTAACGTTCTTATTTTTTATTATGACATATCATATAGTTTACAAATTTAATCTACTTATTACTACTTGTCATGAAAATAAGAGAAATTGATAACCGTGTCACAATCCTATATACGAATTTCAAAATTTAAACTCATATAACGATGATAAATAGGATGGTAAAATACACTACTCTAAATAGTGATGAACAAAAATACTTTCATACAAGGAAGATGAAATCAACTTGACTTTAGAGTTTGAGTGACCACGGGTCTATCCACAGCCAAAGCCCTTCTCCCATCATTGCAATTTTGCACGATACAGCCCTTCTCTCATCATTGCAATTTTGCACGATACGGTTTTCCAAAATGGTCCATCGGGGATTTCCCCCCAACCAACAACGTTTGGTCCCCCAAGATCCCTACCAGCAAAGCGGCGCGTGCCTGTCAAATCAAAATCAAAATCCCCCATGGAAGAACCGGCAAAATCCGGTAGCCAGTCTTATGACGTCCTGTTTGTGAAGAAATAGACCAGCCACTACCAAGAGAGTTTGAGGGTTTGGTGATTATCCAGCGGTTGGAGATATGGATGGAGCTGGTGTTAGAGTTGCAGTTGCAGAAAGAGAAGGTGTTAACCTGCAGGAGCTGAAGAAGAAAATGGCTGAGTTTTCAAGGGAGAGAGACTGGATCAGTTTCATAGCCTTTTAAATCTGCTATTGGCTCTGGTAATCTGTTTAACTTCAAAACCCTAACATTAGTTCAGTACCCATTTGTCAAATCTTAGTAAAAGTTGCTTACAGCCATTGTTTCTGCTTCTATGATTGTCTTTCCAGACCCATTATATATTATTCTCCTATTTTTTATTGAGTAGTGTTACGGAGGTTAAATTTGTAAATAAAATTTTGTAAACTAAATTATGTGAGAGTTGATGATTGATTTATTACTTAAGCATTGATAAACTTATTTATTCCAATTACTGACACATGATTTAATTTGCAAATTTTGTCTACAAATTTAGTTTCCCTAATATTATTCTTTTAATTAGGTTTTTTAATTTTTTTAATTTTTTTAAATTTAAAATTTTTTTAATCCAAAATGGGTTTTTGACATTATATAATGATGAAAACTTGACTTTGTCCGTTGTAAATTATTTTGGTCATTCTTTGAAATCTCATTAAATTTGCAGGTGAACGACCCATGACTACATTTTAAGAGTATTTTTGTCAGACTAACCCCTTCACTTAACGAGAATATTGATAAAATTTTTGTACAAAATAACCAAAACGATTTACAGTAGACACATTTAGGGACACTTCTATCGATTTTCATTGTCAAAAATCAAAATGTAGAGTTATGTCAATCTCAAGACCTTGAGATTTGATATGTTTTATGAGCATCATTTCGTCTCCAATCTGTTGAGACTGTTAATGATATCGATCCTCTGCTACATAAGTAATTCTTCCTTCTTTAATAAGTTTAATCTTTAATTCACTATTTCATTCGATTCGAAGATTATCTACTAAGAGCATTTAAATTTGAGTTTCACTTTCAGAATGGTTAATTTGTTGCTTACTCAAATCTTTTATTTTCTTTCAGCTTTATTGTTCTTCTATCTATTATTCAAGCTGGGGATCTTCCAATGCATTGGATAAAGCCAATGTAAAATGTGTTGGGCTGCATGTGAGACGTATTGGCTTGCATTGGAGGATACTACTAGTTTCTTGTGGTACAAGCTAAGGAACACTAGGAGGGTAGACCGACGTGGTCACTGCCACCGCCGCCACCAATTTCAAGACATAAAACAAGACTTCAGTTCGAGTAAAGAAAATGATTTGTGGGATAACTATCATAACTTAAACGTCAGCAGAAAGCGGAAGTCAGTCAGCAGGAGAAGAAAGGATAGGCTGCAGAGCTCTATTTACCCTTCAAGTAGGCATGTTACTCGCAGCCATCGCCATGTCAGGTTAAAGTCCCGGGGTAGGTCTGTTCAGGTTGTGGGCAGGTCTCGAACGGTGAGAAGCTCTAGACGCCTTCAATTTAGCAAGGTGAGAAATGTTAGAAGGCAAGCGAGAACGTCGAAGAGGAGTATTAGATGATTGTCTGTGATTCTGAAATTAGTTTGGAACTAGTATTTTATTTGATTAGTTGAATTTAAGATTTGACGTTTAATAGAAAATATATGAGATTGGAAATCCTTGCGTACGACGAGACAATGCAGTACCTCCCTCCCATATTACCTTCAACAGAGGATGTTCAATTACCTCATCTTCTTTCAGGTCTGTCCTAAACTGAACTTCCATTTCGCCACTCCTCTGCAAGATTCCCCAATGTTACAAATGGAAGAATTTCGGAAACTAGATAGATTATAAAGCCTGGGAAACCGAACTTCAAACTAAGAATCGCCCAACCAAACATCTTCCCAATACTTATTCTGTCCTCATTTCGCAAAACTGCAAAACTAGAAGTGTTTTTTCCCTCTTGCAATATAATTCCCTTTGCAATAACAATAATGCTATTCATACCATGTTTTGTACCACATTTTCATATCACCTTAGGTGGCATTTGATGTGGACAGCCACATCATTTGAATTAATCAGATTTTTAAATTTAGTTCATTATTTAATAAACTAATAATTAAGAAAAACTAGTTAATTAGATGATGATTGTGGTATACGAGGAGTCTTTCTCCTTCATTTCTTTGGGTTTTGCAAATTTTTCAAATGATATGGCTATCCACATCAGATGCCACCTAAGGTGGTATAGAAATGTGGTATAAAAAGATGGTATGAATAGCATTACTCTTGCAATAATGCTATTCTTACCATATTTTGTACCACAATTGTATACCACCTTAGGTGGCATCTGATGTGGACAGTCATATCATCTAAATTAATTAGCATTTAATTTCAAAATGTTAATCAATAATTAATAAAAAGACTTTTAATTAAATGATGATTATGGTATACGATGAGACTTCTTCTGCCACCTAAGATTATTTAAGTGTGTTAATTAATAAAAAGATTGAAATTAAATGATGTAGCTTGTTCAACTCATATGCCACCTAAGATGGTAAAGAAATGTGATATAAATTTGTAGTAAGAATAATATTACTCTTTTCTTTGCCAAATCCAACATAGGTTTTCTCCTTTTCATGAAAAAACGAAACTGCTGGCATATCAAACTTCAAATTATTTAAGAGAAACGAAGGATGAATATTCACAACGATTAAAAAGGATCAAACTTAGTCAACGATGGTATACATAACTAATTTTTTTTTTCGCTCTTTAGTTGAATTCTTTTCTCTCAGTAGAGATTTTGCTTCATATGATTAGCCTTGCCAGGCCATTTTCGAAAATATTTTGTATTAATTCGTTTTCTTATTAAAGATGGCATTTTGTATGCTAGTTTTGGAAAGGATAGAGATCACCAAAAATGGTGATGATTGCACAGAATTTAAGAAGGGATTGTCGGCTATTGGAGACGGCTACTCCGGCAGCTCATAACACACATATATATGTCATTGATAGGGTTTTGGCATTGCAGTCAGCCCTTATCTCCATTGGAGCTAGCTGACAAAATGCTCACCAACCTGTTCGTACAAAGCTAATCTTAGCCCTTCATTGGAGCTTTTAATCCAAGCCTTACACTTGTAGAAAAACTATCACTTAACTTAAACTGGCCGTTACATTTCCAAAGGAAATAGCCGTTGGCTTTATTAGTCCAGCTGCTGCAATTACTTCAAGATCAACTCCAGAAATAGTCTAGCATCCAACACATCACACATATATGTATTGATCATTTATCTGATCGAAAGGAAGTTCTAGACATTGGGTTTGTTGGCACAAGTTTGATCAGATGCTGCAACCATTTTCTCTGTGGTAATCCCAGCATTGCATATGTTGGCTATAGCTCGCGTGTACTTCATTCCGTATGCAGATAAATGTCCACAGTACTTCTCATAAATATTCATCTGCATGGAAAGAACTCAAAATCATTATCTCAGAGATAAAAGTTGTTGATTTACTTCAAAAAACTGAACAAAGAAGCACAAGCACTTGCGTGTCGTCTGTATCAATTTGATGTATAGAATTACAGGAGATAAACTTACAAAGTTCTTGAAGCAGTCCCAATTATCTACCACAGGTTGCCCCTGTGGCCTAACATTCATTAAAACGTTTGAGCTCTTCTCGTGTCCGAACAAAACCTCCCCTAGTTTCGTTATGCTATAGTCCACGTTTTTCCTATGAGCAATTTCAAGCAGCAGCTGCTTCTGAGCACCCTGTTTCTCTTGAGATCCAGTAGGAGCTTTTTGCAGCTGAAACATATAGAACAAAAAATACAAATTGTCAAAAACATACGAAAAGTTCTCTGTCCGGAGAGTTTGGCATGTACTAATCAATTCATATATGTGTATACATGAAAATTAAACACATTGAAGTTTGGAATTCAGAATAAAAGAAGAGCAGAAACCTTTTGCTGAAAGTAGAGGAGCTTTGTGTCACGTTGGTTAACAGCCCTTGAGATCGAGGGTGAAGAGATATCGCTGGTGGAAGTATGGCTACGATTAGAAAGATCTGCACCCATGTAAGCAAAGAGGAACTCCTGTTTATGACTCATATCTCCGTACTGCATAACATGCGAATTAGTTGTTCTTCTTCGAACCTGTAATTCAATCGACATGGTAACATGGTTATATTATTCTAATTTCACCAACATTAGACATTATGATATCCATAAATATTTTACACACGAGAAACTTTCAAAATATTACCCTTTCATATTGATTCTCCAAAGTTTCTTTATGCAAATCACTTATGTCACTGCTCTCAAATGTGAAAATATGGTCCAAAAGTCACCGAAACAACAAAGCAATTAGTATAGGCATTTGATCGAAAATGTGTTTGAAACTGACAAAGTAATGTACTCTGTTAAATTAGAACAGCATTTTCAAAAAGAAAGGCACTGCATTACCAATCCTCCATCCAGGAAATGCTATACAAGTCTCCCAAACAAGTATCAAACTCGTCAGGAAGTGATCGGTCACCAGGACAATATGTTCCATAACTACTCTCTTCTGCATTCGACGCAGTGGTAGCATAAATATTCAGATTACTTGAAAGGAGGCCCTCAAACATGCTCCCTGCCTCGCAAGCTTCAAGGTAAAATACCTATTTTTTTTTTCCACATAAATGCATCAAAACTCAGAAAATCATCAAAAAAAGAGTTGAAGACTTCAGTAAGACTGTTACTCAAGTGAACATTCTTACCATGCTTTTGTAACCTTTAGAAGCATGCTTCTTCTGTAGTACACGTATGAGATCTTTCGCATAAACATAATCGCTAGGCATCCCTGAACACAATATACTGTTTATATGCAACCCGAAGAACAAAATTTACTGAATTTATGGGACTATATAAGATCACTAAATATATATTTTCAAAGTTAATAAAATTAAAATAAAAAAAGCTGCAAATTACCAAGTAATCCTACAGAACCATGGTCTGCATAATATATGAAAACATGGTCATTCGGACCGCTACTTAGAACCTTGCCACTTCCTCCGGTGAGAGCACTTTTGTCTCCGAGAATAACAGCATAGAGATTGCGTGCGTTAACATGATCTCCTGTATAATCCTGCATCAGAAAAAAAAAAATACTTACAGGTAACTAAACAATGTTAAACTAACAAATTAACCAGCTAGAAATTAAAAATCAGACTCAGAAAATTAGTTACGACCTTGGGAACTCCCTTATAAACATCAGGTCCGTTTGGCTTGTTGATGATGACACCTTTTCGAGGATTTTCCGAGTTGTATGCGATATCATCGTACATGAAAACGATGATGTTCTCGTCTTTCAGTCCTCCTTTCTTCAGTATCTGGTACGCATGGCATATGTCAGCCTGCATGGAACGACAAGGATTAGCCCTAAATTTTATTACTTGTAACACAATTAACATAAAATGTTACTAATTAATCAAAATTTTGGACAAGCTTAAACCTGGTGCCTGTAGTTGTCGTAACCACTTGATCCTGCAACCAGAACTGCCCATCCTTTTCCCTTATCAGTAGTGGTACGTGAAGAGCCCTTGTTATCTCCATTAATTTCAGGGAAGCAGAAGCTTCCATGAATAGCCAAACTTAACAAAGTAAGAGACAGTAAAACCCCACAATAACCATGATTATCCATGATCTGCAGATTAACCTTGACTAACCAATAACCAAACTCTCAAGTCAAGTACGACTGCATGTTCTTCTAATGAAGGAGTCAATTTATAGATGTCTTACGGTTGAAATGAATGGTTCAGATTAAATCCCCCCTACGTGCTCGAGAAGGAAATGCATGTCTAAAATCTTCTGAGGAATAATTGTTTCAAACTTCATCAACCCACTCAACTCTTCATCATCAACTGTGATCCTAGACGTACGTGGCCCACCATATCATGGATTAATTCTAACAAATATAATGAAAAACGCCAGCTATCATATAGTGTAAAAGATAATGAAAATAGATATTAGTTTATTACAGTATAGTTTAATGGTATTTCTCTCTATTTTAAATATGAAGTCTATGTTTGATTCTTCAAAATGACAAGCTTAGTATTGTGGTTTAGTGGTATTCCTCTTCACTTGTAAGTGCATGGTAGGTCATAGGTTTCGTCTCCCTGGAATTCGATACCAAATTATGATTGACTTATCATATGACTTATCCAAAATTTCAACCCGCAATATTGTTGTATATGAAAATTTGTGTCCACTTATAAATGAGAGGTTTTACGTTCAACTTCGTAGATTTGGTGAGTTTAACATCAAATTATTTTGACTGACACATATTGTTCTAAAAATTCCCGCAAAAGTGCTAGGCGGCTGGACATAACCCCGATTAGTCCCTAGGCATTTGAAAATTAAGAAAGTGCGCCTAAACCTGCTTAGGCTTCCACCTAGCCTGCCTAGCACTCCTAAACCCACCTCTATCATGACTCTCAAGAGACTTGTTGAATATTTGAATGAACACTCATTATATGCTTGTTCTCCATATTTTCAATATGGTTGTCTATTACTTTATATTCTATATGTCATATTATTTATCAATTTATGTATCCCATTACAATTATGAGTTTTTTAAAGTATAAATTGGCACTTGTTTATACAATATATCATAAATTTACTTAAATCCGTCTAATATGCCTAAACCCCCGCCTAGCCGCTTAGGCAGTAGGTCCCAGTCCGCCGCCCGACTAGCAGGTAAAGTCCTTTAGAACCAATGTAACTTAGCCAAATTTCCCATTCATAATGTTTAATACAATGTCCTAAGATTGATTTGAGCTCATTGCCTTAGAGGTTAAGATTTTGGGTTTGGATATTTTAATTAAGATTTTGGGTTTGGATATTTTAATAGAAAAACTCATGAAAATGACTTGAAAATTTTGAGTTTTAATGATAAGAACAAAATAAAAGGTAAAGTGAATAGTACCAAGATTGACTTTTTAGCGTAAAAATGTGATTTTCATTAAAATAAACAGTATCATAAACTTTTCGTTAAAGTTTCATATTTTAATATGGTATAATTACCGCTCAGCACAAGTCATCTATTCAAAAAATTTGATCATCCAAAAAGGGGGTCATGGCTTCTATTTTCACATTGGAATTAGTAGCTATGACTGATGAATTAAATGATGTAGTGGCATTTCTCAGAGAATTGCTGTGTGACACGCATGAAAAATTGCTATGTAAAGGACGGATTTGAATCCTCCCCTAGGGGAGCCTAAGAAGAGGATTCTCCTGATTAAGACACGTGGATCGTTAGATTTTTTATCTAACGGCTACAAACAGAGGGATCCCTTTAAAGTTATAATAATTATAACTGTTGGATAAAAATTCAACAATTCATGTGTCTTGGTCAGGAGGATCCTCTTCTTGGGCTCAGAAGAGGATCCAAATCCTTTAAAGGACATCCTTTAATTTGATGTGCATAACCACCTTATATGAATGGTGATTATTCGATTTCAAAATTCTAGCTTTTAATGAATATTTGTAGCGTCACTCATTATTGTTGTTTGGTGATATTTTTTTTTATTTGTAAATAAGAGATCTTAAGTTCAAATATCTTAGCTGACGAATTCAATAATAGGCTACCTAGCTGAATTCATCTCTTTCTTTAGTGTAAATATATTGATATACTAAAAACAAATACTTGTATCGAACCAAATTAATGACTCACATAATTATTTGCACGTTGAACATGTGATGTTTATTTTATTTGACCAAATAGTGGAGTGGACTTGTCTCCGAAGTCATGCAACCACAGCTTTCCATAAATATGTAGTCTATCAAAAAGTTATATGACCTAATAATTTGTATGGTGTGGCATGTTTATTTTATTTTCCCATCTAGAAGAACAGTTGTGCTAGGAAATAAATATTCAATTTATTTTTCGATACAAGTTATATTTTACTTTAAATTAATTTAAAGTTTGGGGATGAAAATTCAAATTTTGGCGGGTCCTCACGTTGGGGTGAGTCAACATCTAAGTTAAAATAGAATTGTGATTTATTTTTCTTTTCTTGGAAGACTTCCATTTGTACAAAGGTTAGGATTTTATTTTTTGTTATAAAATAGATTAAAAATGTTTTCTTCTTACTCAACAAAGATGGTATCTCAATAAATTCATCCCTCGACAGAGACAATAATGCATAACAATGTTTAGGCTCTATATTTTAATAGTACAAGCGGGAGCTCATTTACTCTAACCAATGTAGTTAAACTTACAGTTCCATATGTACTATACAATTAGGACTTGGTAGGACATAAACAAGGGATTCCTTATCTATAGAGATGTACAATTAAGAAAATTGATTAAAATATATATGCATGTCAAAAACCTCTGACGAATAATTTTTTTCAAACTTTATCAACCCACTCAACACGAACAATACTTAGCTACTCAAAGATAAGTAGGAACTCCTACTTAAAATTCCTCAAAATTGTTCATTGCCAATTTATAGAACTTTGTGTTTATAATCAGAACGTTCATATTATAAATCACCCTATAAAGATCATCTCTGCAAAAAATCAATTAAAATTAAGTTCGTTTAGTCATCAAACTATTTAAAAACAAATGAACGGTATTGGTAAAAGCATTATGAACCGTCTATGTATTTGCTACAATAGATTGCCTAAACGACTTTAATTTAAATTTATTTTTGCTGAGATGATTTTTACAGTGTGATTCACAGTATAAACGGTTCTGATCATAAGTACAAAACTCTGTGTTTAAAATACTAAAAGTTTTGAGTAGGAATTCCTACTCATCTTTAAGTAGCCAAGTATTGTTCACTAAACACGTCATCATCAACTTCGTGATCCTAGGCGTACGTGGCCCACTTATCATGAATTAATTCTAACGAATATAATGAAATACTACAACCATCCATTAGGGAAAAGGGATCCTCTCCAAGATTCGTTCCACCAAATCCACAAATTTGGACCCTTGAAATTTGATTCAACAGCTAAAAATACGGGCCCTCTTTAAAAGTTATAATAATTTTAACTGTTTGATCAAATTTTAAGGATCTGGATTAGTGGATTTGGTGGAAGGGAGAGATGATCCCTTTCCTCCATTAGGGACAACGATTTGTCATTTGTCAACCTCATATAGTGTAAAAGATAATGAAAATTAGTTTATTACAGTATAGTTTACTGGTATTTTTCTATATTTTAAATATAAGGTTTATGTTTGATTCTTCAAAATGATAAGCTTAGTATTACAATCTAGTGTTATTTCTCTTCAATTATAAGTGCATGGTAGGTCATAGGTTTCAACTCCCTTGAATTTGATACCAAAATATGGTTGATTCATCGTATGACTTATCCAAAATTTCAGCCCACAATATCGTTGTATATGAAAAACTTGTCTCTACTTATAAGTGAGTGGTCTTACATTCGACTTCGTAGATCTAGTAAGTTTAACATCAAATTATTTTGACTAACACATTGTGTAACTTGGCCAAATTTTCCATTCCTTAATGTTTAATACAATGTCCTACTTAGATTGATTTGAGCTAATTGCCTAAAAAAAGATTTCGGGTTTGGATATTTTACTATGGTATAATTGCCTCTCAGCACAAGTCATCCATACAAGGATCATCCAATAAAATTCTTGGTCATCCAAAAAGGGGGTCATGGTTTTGGACTATAGATCTTCTATTTTCACATTGGAATTAGTAGCTATAACTGAGGAATTAAATCATGCAAATTTGGATAAATTTCTTCCGTTCAATTGAATACATTGCTGATTATGTACTGGCATTTCTCACAGAATTGCTGTGTGACACCCATGAAAAATTGCTATGGAAAGGACATCCTTTAATTTGATGTGCACAGCCACCTTACATCAATGGTTGTTATTAGAATTCAAAATTCTTGTTTTTAAAGAATGCTTGTATCATCTCTCAGTTTTATGGTCTGATGATATTCATCTTCACGAGATTTGAGCTAATTGGTAATGAAATCTGTTAGATGGCGAATTCGATACCAAATTAGGCTGCCTATTATGTAACTTAGCCGAACTCCTCTCGAACCAAAAAAAATTTACTTGTATTGAACCAAATTAATGGCTCACATAATTATTTCAACGTTGAACATGTAATGTTTATTTTATTTGACCAACAATGGAGTGGGCTTATCTTCGATATCATGCACCATAGTCTTCCATATATATGTAGTCTACCAAAAAATTATATGACCTAGTAATTTGTACGGTGTGATGTTTATTTTATTTTCCCTTCTAGAAGAACAGCTGTGCTAGGAAATAAATGCAACCATTTTTTTTTCATACAAGTTATATTTTATTTTATAATTTTTTTATTAGCACCTCATGTATTTTTTTTAATATACAATTTATATTTTATTTTATAATTATTTTTATTAGCACCTTATGTATTGTGAAAGGAGCTTTATTAAAATTTATTATTAAATGAATTATATACCATATGAAATGATTATTTAGACCCATCAAGTTTTAATAATGAAAATAAAGATAATGAATGCACTCCATATCACTTTCAACGTGTAACCCAAATTTCATGAAAGCAAATTGTTGTTGTGGAGGTGGATTTTGGCAGTGAAATATGAGCAGTGGATTTATAGTAAATCAATTTTAGGTGACGGAAGTCAAAGAATTCTTAAATTAGAATATATTATTTTTAGTGGGTATTGGCCTAGTCTCTCCTCCCGCGCTTATTTTACTCTTCCTTTTTTCTTCAATTTTCTTAGGGTCAAATTATTTTTTTACATTTTCATTATTTATTGATTTAAAACATATTTTTCTTAACGGATAATGGGTCGTATCATATTACTTGATAACATTAACAGACTGGTTTCGGTTCGGGTCATATTATCCGTTTACTTTAACGGGTGTTACACGATACAATCCATTAAGATATTGGGTATGTCACGAAAACGATATGAACACGAAAAACACTACACTAATGCCAGGTCTAGTTTCTGGGTGCAACGGTCCTTTCTCCTTCGGGAGAGGGTTGGTGCCTCGCACACCACTGTTGACGAAGAGCTAATCTCGCTTAATCCGTCTCTTCAAAAATTATAAAAAAAAAAAAAAAAAAAAAAAAAACGTGTAACCCAAATTATTTTCCAGGCTCTCAAAGGTTGGATGATGACCAAACCCCACCTGTAGAATGGGAGAAGTAAAGGAACTTAAAAACCGGTCGCCATTCAAAAGAAAGAGTAGTAAAGAGTGAACTCTTCAAAGTTTTGAGGCCCAATTGTGAGACCCAGAAGAATGCACGCACTCCCCATATGTCATGGTAATCGGCCTTAACATGCTTTGTGTGAGCATAAAACACCGAATTGAAATCCATATTGGTGGTGCTAATTATAAGGTTGCCACAAAGTAACAAGGTAGAAGTAGGACTGTAGGAGTAACTTCCAACCCATTAAGTAAATGAGAAATCCAAGCGTCAACACACAACCGAGCAAGAGAATGGTACTTAGCCTCATAAGAACATCGATAAAAGAATGGGTTGTTTTTTAGCACTCCAAGTTATATGGTTGAGACCAAGAAACATACAAAATAAATAGTCAATTGATGAGTGTTGGAACAAACAGTCAATTAGCATAGGAGAAATCCAAATATGATGGAGACCAACAAATAGCGAAATATAGGCATAAAAACAACCAAATTTGAAGAATGAGGAGCACTTAATAACTGAAAAAAAAAGAGGGCTTTTAGATCCAGGTCCAAAAACATAGATAGTTTTTAGGAGTGAGTCCAATTACCTAATTATATGTATTTCTTTTTTTAATGCTCATTTTATATTTTCTAAAAATATTAAAAATCAATTAAAATCTTCTAATATCATGAATTTTCAACCCCAAAAAATATAATTAATATCTTATAACAAAAAAAATATATATATTGACATAAATCTATCTGCAAATCATTCTATCCTAACTCAAGTAATAAATATATGAATGTATATCATACCTATAAGTAAGATATGAAACTTAACTAAAAGGTAGAAAAAAAACATAATATATTTACAAGTAAGACACATGAATCTTACTTGATTATAAAAAAGAATCTATCACATAGGTATATAAATATAATTAACCTGTGATATAGGTTGATTATAAAAATAAAAAATAAAATCTATAAATGGGGTTTAAAAAGGGATAAAGAACAAGAAAGAACAAAAAAAAATTAAATAAATAATCAAAGAGATAATTAGGAAGAAATTTGATTTTTATAATAAATCTTATCATTTAAGAGATAATTATTGATAATAAAATAATAAGATTTAAGGAATTGGACTTATTTTAATAAATTGGACTATTCCTACTATTGGCTCAAAAAATTGGACCTATATCAAGTTTCCCCCAAAAAAAATTATGATGCAACACTCTAGTTGGACGAGGAAATTTAAGATTATTAAGAAATTTTAAAATGATGGAAATTGGAATGACAGAACTTTGTTTTCTGGAATTTGTATATTTTCTTATTTGGTTAACCTAAAAGAACAATGAAATTTGAATACGGAATTTATTTTTTAAAACTCTCACTCATAGAAATTTGGAAATGACACCTATTTACATAGAATTTAAATTTGGGAATTGGTAGTCCCAAATTCCAAGCTTTTTTTACCTGTGAAAATTCTAAATTTCTATATGTTTATGAATCCAAACAAGGGAATTAATGCATGTCAATTTAAAAATTCTACTTTTGCCAAAATTTCAAGTTCATTTCCCTTATCCAAACATAGTGTAAAAGAAATGTCGACTTTAATGAAGGTGTGATAGTGAAGAAAGCCAACAAGCTATCTGTACTCCATGACATCATAAATGTAACTCTCCCTCAAAGAGGACAGTAAATTGGAGGTATGAAAAGCAAGCTTTTTTAGTTGGCTAATTTTCTAGAGTGTATACAATACAAGTTTGTAATGGTTCGCCTTAATTTCCATATAGTCCTTAGTTTCTTATGCACTCATTTAGGGAATGACTCTTTAAGTGACTGAATTATTTTAGGCGTGTGAGATCAATTCATTTAGTTATTGACTTACTGTAGGAGTGTTTGACCTAGTTAATTAAGGATATTTTTTAGAGAAAAATCTGTTTTGATTTGGCCTAGGAATTAGGCGACGAAACTCAAATAACAAGGTCTGCATCTTTCGTTAAACACCTTTTGCATAACCCTAATATTCAAATTTTGCATCTGTGAGACAAAGGAGAGTTTTAACATATGTTAGGTTTTGAGAGCAACTAGGTGAAAGTTTTCTAAACTTAGCATTCATTCACACATCATCATCTCTTCGTGAAAAAGCTGTTTTCCCTCGCACTCGTGCAAATCTGTGTTTCGTAGCTTTGCTTTCGAACTGCTACTTGTGTTGTTTGTTCTTACTGTTTTACAGTAGGATTGAAACTACTGTCAGCACTGGGTCTCGATCCACCAAATTAGCAATTTCAGGGTACAAACTAGAAAACTACATGGCTTACAATCTGACATATTGTGGTACTTGAGAAGGTACTGGTATACTTGGTTTGTGAAGGACGAAGTCCAACATCGATAGAGGACCTAGAGGTCGGGCCGAACCAAGATAAAAGAGTTCGAACTCATTGCCACATGTAATAGTTACTAAGAAAATAAGATAGGGTTGATTGCTAGTCGAAACACGTAGCATCAAAATACAATATAAGAACCATAATACCAGAAGACAAGCAAAAGATAGAATCCTGATTCATAATACCAGAAGACAAGCAAAAGATATAATCCTGATACACTAAAACCAAGCTCAAACAGTTTGCTCAATACCATAAATAGCTTTGTGCAGTTGGCAATCTCGAGGAAGTGACACATGAGCAGAATCAACAAAAGAAGTTATTTTCGCACATCTTTTTTAGATTCTCAGATTCTCACATACCCTTGTTTATTTATAGTAATCAGATTGAATAAATCGAACAAAATCAACAACCACGATTAAAAAGGGTTTGTATAAAAAGTTATAAATAGTGTGAAAATCACTTCTCATCAACAAATCCCGGGATGGTCGAGTAAAAACATTAGTGCTCGCATATTCATGAAGAAAAGCATTCCCACATCAGTTGACGGAGAAGTCAACCAAATTGTGCAGTCGACAACTTTGACTAAGGTGAATAGAATCAACAAATCCTTGAGGTTGAGACATGAAAACAGCAGTAGTGCCACTACCACATATCCAAGAAGAAAATCATTCTTCACATTTAGTTGACGACGAGGTCAACCATAGGAAATAATAGTGGGCTTGACTCCAAAACCCAACTGAAAGTTGTTAAATCAATTTCGAGAGATGCTAATAAAATCTCATATGCCATCATTGAAAAAAAAAAAAAAAATTATGTTATCTGGGCTCCTCAAGACTTCCTCTTCAATTCACTTAGTCGCCGATTCATAAAATTTCACGTTAATCATTCATATTATAATTATGTACATAAAAATTATCAATGCAAAAACTTAATCAAAACGAAGATCATTTTAGAAATAAATAGACGGTTCTCGTCGGTTTATAAAATCCATCCATCTATTTTAAAATAGTTTGATGACTAAACTATTTCATATTTTATTTATTTTTTGCACATGTGATCCTTACAAATTACTTTCTAATATGAACGATTCCGATCATAATCATAATGACACATCTCCGACCGGAGTCGAGGCATGTTGGCCGACACCTGAAGGTGATGTAGCCAAAAGGAAGGTGATGCATAAAAATATGGATAAATTTAAACCAAAGTAGCATTTATTTAAGCTAATAAAGAGAGTGCGCAGTAGTGGGAAGAACCCATAAAACATAAGTAGTCAGAGCATAGATGACATTACGACCTAAGTAGAGTAGTTGAATCTAATTAAGGTACTTATTACACAACCAGAAATAAGCTCCTACATTTATTTATGAAGATGTCAGAACCGCCATAAACCCCTCGTACGCCACAAAGAATTCACCTAACTAGGTCCTGGAGGGGCGAAAAACAGAAGGGTGAGTGGGCAAAAACAAAGGTTTATAAAATACAGTTATTTTCTGAACATACTAACCCCTAGCCGTAAAACAATTATAGTTTCCAGAAAATCATACTACGTATAAGTATGATATCAAATGTAAATCAACAATAATTCTAAAAATACACAAATCATGATATCTCAACCGTGGCATAAAAAAAATCTAGTGCTCATCAATCTATGCTAACACACGAGTTCATGCAGAGGGATTCTAACATGACCAGGACTGGGTGTAATCATAATATACACCCTGGTACTACAATCACGTGAAGATTGGCGCTAGGCGCATCACATACGAGTCCTAATTGCCTATTGCAACCTATGATAGGACTAGCACCTACAATGGATCCAAGGTGAGCGTGCATTGCAATTTGAACATACATGTGAAGCCTAGCCTTAGCCCAGGCGAGTACTACACCGATGCAAACATGCATGATGATCAAGTATAATGTATATGAATATGCATGACAATTTATAAATCTCAACAATATAATAGCATTTTTTAAATTAAATAAAACATGGCATGACAGGCATAATATCAATCTAAAAGCATTTTTGGAAACTATAAAACTTTATATATATATATATATAAATGCCCACTTACTGATACGTAGTCGGATTGTAGCATCCTAGCCTTGTTTGTCCTCGTACCTCCTCGGGATAATTCTCTCCTATATGTGAAACAACTATAGTAATTAATTAATTAGGACATACACCAAAAGGATAGGAAAATCCCCCATAGTTTTGCTCAAACGGAGGGTTTAAATATATGAAAACATTTTAGTCGACGTCACGGACCCGTATAGGTTGACCACACGCCGCCAGGTCGCGGCCATACGTGTGCCTATGCGCAGGCCACGTGCACCCACACGTAGGCCACTTACGCCCACGAGCAGGCCACGTGCGCCCACGAGTAGGTCACGCTTGCCCACGCGTTGGTAGATCCCCAGGGAATATTCCGTCAGATTTGATAGAATATTCCATTAAATTTAATAGCGTTACCTTAACAGCGTCAGAATATTTCGTTAACTTTAATATATTATTCTCCTTCTTTTCCAATTGTCCTCCGCCGTCGTTTGGTTTGCCGGATTTTGGAAAATTTTGCCGAGATTTTGTAAAAACTTTAAAACTCTATGTCTTTGTCATTTCTCAACCATTTTCGACGTAGTTGATATG
Organism: Pyrus communis; assembly: GCF_041283825.1. NCBI lineage: Eukaryota > Viridiplantae > Streptophyta > Magnoliopsida > Rosales > Rosaceae > Pyrus > Pyrus communis. The sequence continues at coordinate 1,902,827 of NC_142568.1, forward strand.
GAAATGAAACTTGGGAAGAGAAGAACAAGATTGTACCTTTCGAAAGTCCAAAAGATGGACGGAAATGGACTGAAAATAGCTCAAAAGTCTCGGACCAACTCCAACTTCCCAAAGCCGCGTGTTTACACGTTGGCTCGACTTCAAACTTAGGTTAGGGACTCCAGGGAGTTGCATAGTTACATCTAAACATTCCAAAACCTTGCAACTTGAATGGAAAGTCGCTGGAGAACCACCTGAGTCGGAGCTTCGAGTTGCTCCGAGTTGGAAGCTCAAAACTCGATCATTTTTTAATCAGTTTGTACGGATAGACTCGTGGGAATGAGAGGATCACGATGGTGGTGATTTGAGGTCTGATCCATGAGGTTTGATGATGGTTCTTAGTTGTTGAAGAGAGAAGGGAGACTCGGTGTGAGGGAGAGAAGAAGAAGATAGAGAGAGAGAGGGAAGACTTTTGATTGGACAAAAATGAGGTCTCTGATTGGGTGAGAAGAAATGGGGCAAAAGCTGATTGGTGGTGAGGTATGGTCACGTGACAAATTTTTAAAGAGAAAAAGTGATAAGATTTGGTACAATATAAAAATACATAATCCGGCTCACCTTATCAAAAATAGTATTCCCAACTCTAAATAATTAGCACATGCGTGTACAATTTTACCCGTTGTTAACGTACTTTAACTAATCGCAACTTCTTTGTTACCAATCTAATTCGGGTCTAACTCACACTCACGCATTCGTAACAACAAGTACTATTGAATTACGAAAATAGGAAAAATATATAAAAGCCGAATAACTACGTCAACGTCAGGTTCCATTTTGTCAACAAGGGCATAATCGTCATTTTACACACTCGGGAAGGAAATTACATGAAAAATTAGGGACTGGTCGTCACACATAAAGTTCCATCGATCAAACACGTAGTAAATTGGGGAAGAAATCCTTCTCATTCGTTAAAGAGTCAAGTTAATAGATAATACTTGGGAATTCACTAGTTTAATTTTATTTATTAAGGAATGACATTACTAAATACTGGTCAGACAAGGGAAACTCTCTTAATTAAGACCCGTTGTATCACAAAAAGGTAATATTACAAAGATCAATTTTTTATACCAAATTTTATAAGCCATATGACGTGATTGTTAATGATCAGATTTACTTAAGTATTGATTAACATCTTATTTTTGTTGTGACACATTATGTAGTTTACAAATTCAATCTAAAAATTTGATCTACTTAACACTACTCATTGTGAAAATAAGAGAAATTGATAATCGTGTCGTACCCCAATACAAGCATGATGAAATCAACTTGACTTAGAGTTTGAGTGACCACAGGTTCATCCACACCCAAAGCCAAAGGTTCTTCCATCATTGCATTTTTGTACGATACGGTAGTGCTAAGGAAATTAAATATGTAGACTAAATTTTATAAACTAAATGACATGAAAGTTGATGATTGGATTATTATTTAAGTGTTGATTAACGTGCTTATTTTTTATTAGTGATACATCATTTAGTTTGCAAATTTAAGTCTCGTTTGGAAGTTATTTTCAAATGACTAAATCGCTTTTGATAGTGTCTTTTTAAAACCAATTCTTAGTAAAAGTGCAAGTGAATCCTGAAAAAGTACTTGAAGTGCTTTTTGCAAGAAGCACTTTAAGTGCTTTTGGAACCCAAAAACACTTTCACGAAAACCCCCTTCAATTATTTTAAAAGCATTTCTAAACAAGTTCTTAGTCTACAAATTTAGTCTAACTAGCATTACTAAAAAAATTAGTTTACCTAACATTCAAGAAAATAAGAGAGACTAATAACTGTGTCACGCCCCTGTACACCCAAGATGAAATCAACTTGACTTTAGAGTTTGAGTGACCACATGTCCATCCACACCCAAAGCCAAAGGTTCTCCCATCATTGCATTTTTGCACAATACGGTAATGCTAAAGGAGATTAAATATATAGACTAAATTTTATAAACTAAATGACATGAAAGTTGATGATTGGATTATTACTTAAGTGTTAATTAACATGCTTTTTTTATTATTGGTGACACATCTTTTAGCAACTTTAGGGCTCGTTTGTAAATACTTTTAAAATGACTGAAATCGCTTTTGATGAAAATATTTTTTGAACCAATTCTTAGTAAAAATTCAAGTGAATCCTAAAAAAGTACTTGAAGTGCTTCTTATAAGAAGCACAAAACTGGTGCTTTTTGCAGGAAGCAATATAAGTGCTTTTGGAACCCAAAAACCTCTTCAATTATTTTAAAAGCATTTTTAAATGAGCTCTTAGTCTACATATTTAGTCTAACTAGCTTACTCAAAAAATTAGTCTACCTAGCATTCATAAAAATAAGAGAGACTAATAACTGTGTCACACCCCTATACACACAAGATGAAATTGACTTTAGAGTTTGAGTGACCGCATGTCCATCCACACCCAAAGCCGAAGGTTCTCCCATCATTGCATTTTTGCACGATACACTAATGCTAGAGATTAAATATGTAGTCTAAATATTATAAACTAAATGACATGAAAGTTGATGATTGAATTATTACTTAAGTGTTGATTAACGTGCTTATTTTTTATTAGTGACACATCATTTAGTTTGCAAATTTAGAACTCTTTTGGAAGTGGTTTTAAAATGACTGAAATCGCTTTTGAAGAGAGTTTTTTTTTTTTTTTTTTTTTTTTTTAACCAATTCTTAGTAAAAGTGCAAGTGATCCTGCAAGAAGCACATAAATGGTGAATCCTACAAGACGCACATAACTGGTGTTTTCTGCAAGAAACACATAACTGGTGCTTCTTGCATAAAGCACTTGAAGTGCTTTTAGAACCTAAAAACACTTTCACCAAAAACTCATTCAATTATTTTAAAAACATTTCTAAACAAGTTCTTAGTCTACAATTTTAATCTAACTAGCATTACTAAAAAAAATTAATCTACTTTACATTATTCGTCATGAAAATAAAAGAGATTGATAACCGTGTGGCACCATTTCACACAGAAGATGAAATCAACTTGACGTTAGTGTTTGAGTGACCACGAGTCCATCCACATCCGAAGCCAAAGGTTATCCCATCATTGCACTTTTGCACGATACGGTTTTCCAAAAATGTCCATCGGGGATATTCCCCCAACCAACAACAAATGGTCCCCCCAAATCCCTACCAGCAAACCGGCGCGTGCCTGTCAAATGAAAATCAAAATCCCCCCGGATGGAACCTGCAAAATCCGGTAGCCAGTCTAATAAGGTCCTGTTTATGAAGAAAATAGACCAGCCACCACCAGAAGAGTTTGAGACTGACATTGAGTCTGTAAGAGTTCGAGGGTTTGGTGATTATTCAGCGGTTGGAGATATGGCTGGAGTTGGAGTTGGAGTTGGAGTTGGAGTTGCAGAAAGAGAAGGTGTTACTCTGCAGGAGCTAAAGAAGAAAATGGCTGAGTTTTCAAGGGAAAGAGACTAGGATCAGTTTCATAGCCTAGAAATCTGCTTTTGGCTCTAGTAATTTGTACAACTTCAAAACCCTAACATCAGTTCAGTACCCATTTGTGAAATCTTAGTAAAACTTGCTTACATCCATCGTTTATGCTTCTATGATTGTTTGTCCACATACCCATTATCTATTATTCTCCTATTTTTTATTGAGTAATGTTAGGAAGATTAAATTTATAAACAAAATTTTGTAAACTAAATGACATGTGAGTTGATGATTGAATTGTTACTTAAACGTTAATAAACTTGTTCATTTTTGTTAGTGACATATCATTTAATTTGTAAATTTAGTCTTCCTAGTATTATCCATTTTTATTAATTTTATTTTTATCCAAAATGGTCTCTGACATTGCATAATTGTAATGAAACCCTGATTTTGTCCACTGTAAATTACTTTGGTAAGTCTATGAAAAATCTTATTAAATTGTCAGATGAACAACCTTTGACCACCTTTTAAGAGTATTTTTGTCAAACCTTGTTATTATTGTTATTGATTTTTACTTTGGGTGGGATTTTTTGTTTGATTCTTGACATAGATACAAAAATCTCTCTTTTCTTGGTAATATTTGACATCAGTATTGTTAGTCATGAGTCAATATTAGGAAAAAAAGAATGTAAATACTAGGAGTCCTTTATTAAGTAGGTTTGTTTATAAGCTTTATTTTGTTTCCTTGTTGAACACTGATTGTACATGTATATATTTCTAAAGAAGCAATACAAGAAAAATTCCCATAAAGTTCTATTTGGTATCAAGAGCTAGAGTTGCCGAAACCCTAGTTCTTTCCGCTGTGCTTGGTTGACTGCTTTTTCTGCAAATTTTCTCCAGAAAACAGGGTAGCCGTGAGTGGGTGATCTTGCTGCGTGTGCAGCAGTGTGTGGCTGGACTGTGTTTAATTGGCGTTTCTGCACAATTTTGCCGTGTGCGTGCATTAGTGTTGATTTTTTGGGAAAAACCGAATGGCGTCAGGAGGAGGCAGTGGCATGTTGAAGTTAGAGGGCAGTAACTCAACCAATAATCCAGTATTGAATCTGGTCGTTATTCAGAGTGATGCGTCTGCTGTATCAAATACCATGAAATTAAATGGATCAAATTATCCTCTTTGGTCCAAAGTTTTGGAGATCCACATCGCTGGACGCGGTAGGAAGGGCTTTGTGACTGGGAGTACCAAGGAGCCGGCTGAGAATAATTCTGAGTATGAGACTTGGAAGACAGGAAATGCAATAGTAAAATGGTGGTTGATCAATTCCATGGAACCTGCTATCATGGGATTTTTTATTCACCTGCGTACCGCTAAAGAAATTTGGGAAGAGGTGGCTCGGACCTATTATGATGGTTCAGACATTTCTCAGATTTATGAATTGAAGGTTAAATCGTTCAGACTTCGTCAAGAGGGTCGGCCAGTTGGCGTGTATTATGTTGATCTCAAGTCCGTTTGGCAAGAGTTAGATCAACGGAGACCAATCAAGATGGAATGTGATGTGGATCTCAAGACACTTCGAGAAGAAATTCAGATTGATCGTGTGTATGCCTTTTTGGCGGGTTTGGATAATGTGTTTGATAAAGTGCGTAGTGATATTTTACGTACTCAGCCCCTACCATCTTTTAAAGAGGTGTTTTCTGTTGTTCGGCGTGAAGCTCAACAACATGTTACTATGATGGTTGGAAATAACAATCACGGAGGGTTGCCGTCCATGGCCATGATCTCTCGGCCAGTTGGTGCTTCTCGTCCTAGTAATTCTTCTACTCAATCTTTAAATTCTCGTCCCTTTAACCGAGAAAATAAAGATGATTTGAAGTGTACTTTCTGTGGACAAACCCGTCATACTGAAGATACATGCTTTGCTAAGCATGAGGTGCCTGATTGGTTTCCAGAGTTAAAGAAAAAATTGCGTGCCAAGGAGCGTGGAGCATCCGGGTCCAGTGGAGGCCGTACCTCCCTTGCTGCGGCTACACCAACAGTCCAGGAAGCCGTGCCTAGCTCCAGTGACTCTAGTCAAAATTTGTTGACTCGTACTCGAGGTGACTCGTCTTCCGACTTAGTCTCCGAAATTCAGCACCATACAGGTTGGATTCTGGACTCTGGGGCAACGGATCATATGACATATGATAAAAATATGTTTCAATACATGACTACATCTCACAGAAAAAATATATCAACTACCAATGGTACTTTGGCACCCGTGTGTGGTGCCGGCACTGTGCATCTCACCCCGTCACTTCCCTTGCATCATTGCTTGCTTGTTCCTTCTTTATCCCATCACTTGTTGTCCATACCACAGGTTACTAAACAATTGGATTGTGTTGTTCTAATGTATCTGTCCTTTTGTCTACTTCAGGATATTCAGACCAAGGAGATAATTGGGCGTGGCACTAAGAGAGAGGGGTTGTACTATGTGGACGACGTCGTTTCTGGCAGAGCTAATGCAGTTCGAGCGTCCCGGTCTAGTAATTTACAAGAAGTGTGGTTGTTGCATCGCCGGTTAGGGCATGCATCTTTTGGGTATTTACGGCATATGTTACCTAGTCTATTTAGTGGAATAAATGAATCAGACTTACATTGTGAAGTATGTATTCTTGCTAAAAGTCATCGTGCTTCGTTTCCTCCTAGTATGAATAAAAGAGCTTTACCATTTGAACTTGTGCACTCGGATGTTTGGGGACCTTCCCCTGTTGTTACTTCTTCTAGGATTAAGTGGTTTGTTAAGTTTGTGGATGATTGCACTCGTATGACGTGGCTATATGTGTTAAAAAACAAAAGTGATGTTGGTATGGTATTTCGATTTTTTTCTCAGATGATTCGGACACAATACTTGTCTGTGATTAAAGTTCTCCGTTCTGATAATGGTGGTGAGTATATTAATTGTGAGTTGTCGGAGTTTCTGTGTGATCAAGGCATTCTCCATGAAACAACTTGTCCTTATACTCCACAGCAAAATGGGGTGGCTGAACGGAAAAATCGCCATATCTTAGAAACGGCACGTGCTCTACTTCTGGGCGCATCGGTTCCTAAGATTTTTTGGCCTGAAGCAGTTACTTATGCTGTCTACGTGATTAATCGTATGCCCTCTCGGGTGGTTGATTTTTGCACTGCTCTTTAAGCCCTCACTCACCATGTTCCAGTGGTGTTTACTCATACTCTCACCCCCCAGGTATTTGGGTGTGTGGCTTATGTGCATATTCAGAAAATTCATCTCACTAAGTTGGATCCATGTGCTCTCCGATGTGTGTTTGTTGGTTTCTCATCTCACCAAAAAGGATATAAATGTTATCACCCTAAGACTCGGCATATGTATGTTACCATGGATGTGACATTTTCTGAATCGGAGTATTTTTATGCTCCCGTATCTTCATCTTCAGATCACCAGAGGGAGAGCTCTAGTGGTGATCTGGAATGGTTGGACTTGGGAGGGAACACTGTAGCTGATGTCGTGCATAATTAGGCAGTGATCATAGATGCCGTGCGTGATAATGAGGCTGGAATGCCACGGCAGATTGTTGCCGAGAGCAGCATGGAGTCAGGAATGATTGCTGCCGAGAGCAGCATGCAGTCAGGAGTGATTGCTGCCGAGAGCAGCATGCAGTCAGGAATGGTTGCTGTCGAGAGTGATTTGCAGTCAGGGCAGATTGTTGACAAGTCTGCGGACGTAACCCCCTCTCTCTTTAGCTCCACAATGCTGCCCAATGAATCTTCTCTGGATATACTTGAGGTAAGTATTGTGGATGATTATGTAACTAACGCGAGTAATGATGTAAATGCATATAAGCTGCCACCGAGACAAAATCGGGGTGTGCCACCTGACAGGTTTTCTCCGGAAGGCAAAGTGAAGTATCCAATAGCCAACTATGTCTCCTGCAATGGTCTTGCACTAGAACGCAAGACCTTGGTGGACAATATGGAGGCTATTCGAGTACCAACCCGTGTGAAGGAGGCTCTAAAGGATCCAAAGTGGGCAAAAGCAATGGATGAAGAAATGTTGGCATTACAAAAGAATAATACCTGGGAGGTGACATCCTTACCAGAAGGAAAAAAAACAGTTGGATGTCGGTGGGTGTTTACTGTCAAATACAAAGCCGATGGATCATTAGACAGGTACAAAACAAGGTTGGTAGCTAAGGGATACACCCAAACATATGGTGTAGATTATCAAGAAACGTTCTCTCCAGTTGCCAAGATGAATACGGTACGTGTTCTGATATCTTTAGCTGCTAATATGGACTGGCCATTAAAACAGTTTGATGTGAAAAATGCTTTCCTCCATGGGAACTTGGAGGAAGAAGTATATATGGATTTTCCTCCTGGATACAGTGCTGGTAGAAATACCGGAGTATGTCGGTTGCGTAAGTCTCTTTATGGGCTTAAGCAATCGCCTCGTGCATGGTTTGATAGGTTTACTCAAGTTATGAAAAAGATTGGGTATTATCAGAGTCATTCTGATCATACATTGTTTGTTAAACGGAGACATGAAAGAGTGACAGCTTTAATCATCTATGTAGATGATATGATTATTACTGGAGATGATTTTGATGAGATTTCAAGGTTGGAGAGAAATCTTGCAGCTGAGTTTGAAATGAAGAACCTAGGGGATTTGAAGTATTTTCTTGGAGTTGAAGTTGCTCGATCTTCGAAAGGTATTTGCTTGTCACAACGTAAGTATGTTTTGGATTTGTTAAAAGAAACTGGTATGCTGGGATGTAAGCCAGTAGATACTCCTATTGTTGAAAAACACCATCTATGTTTAGATTCGAATCAGAAATCAATTGATAAGGGGAGATATCAAAGACTTGTAGGGAGACTAATTTATTTGGCTCATACACGTCCTGATATTGCTTATGCAGTGAGTGTAGTAAGTCAATTTATGCATTCACCGAGTGTAGATCATATGGCTGCTGTTATGTGTATCTTAGCATATTTGAAGTCTGCACCTGGGAAAAGAGTTTTATATCGGAAGCATGGACATTTGAGGGTTGAAGGGTTCACAGATGCTGATTGGGCAGGAAGTGTGGGTGACCGACGGTCTACTTCAGGATATTTTACTTTTGTAGGAGGAAATTTGGTTACATGGAGAAGTAAAAAACAGAAGGTAGTATCAAGATTCTCAGCTGAGGCTGAGTATCGAGGGATGGCTCACGGCATTTGTGAGATTCTCTGGCTTCGAAAACTCCTTGAGGGGCTTGGGTTCAAGCCAAAGGAGACCATGAGACTATATTGTGATAATAAGTCAGCAAGAGATATAGTTGATAATCTGGTACAGCATGATAGGACAAAACATGTAGAAGTTGATCGACATTTTATTAAAGAGAAACTTGAAAGGAAGATTGTGTCAATACCTTTTGTGAATTCGGAGGAGCAACTTGCAGATGTTCTAACTCATGCAGTATGTATTCGAAAGTTTGATGACTCATTTGTCAAGTTGGGCATGTGTGATATCTATGCACCAACTTAAGGGGGAGTGTTAGTCATGAGTCAATATTAGGAAAAAAAGGAATGTAAATACTAGGAGTCCTTTATTAAGTAGGTTTGTTTATAAGCTTTATTTTGTTTCCTTGTTGAACACTGATTGTACATGTATATATTTCTAAAGAAGCAATACAAGAAAAATTCCCGTAAACTTCTATTAGTACTCTGCGTTTGTTTGAGTTTGAAAATATAATACTGAATTAATCAAGGAAATAGTAAGATCTAGTTTCTGTTCTCCAACTATACAGGAAATGATACGGATAGAAAATGTAGAAACTTTCAATTATCTTCTTGGATTTATAATTCTGGGTTTTGGTTGTTGAGTTTATATTTTCTCAGATGTTTGGTTCCCATCAATGAATTGTAACTGCAGAAAATGGAAGAACCAAAAGGGAAAAAGAAGAAATAAGACATGTGTACAACTGATTGAATAGCTTGTCTCTCACTGTTTGTTTTTTATCATTGTTCTTTTTCATATGTGAACTCAACTACAAGAAGGGAAGAAGACCCCAAACAGAGTTGGATCAAAAGGTTATAGTAAATATAAAGATAAATGTACTGGTCATCCAATATTAATTTTAGAACAACTCCAAGTATGCATCTTGGTAAATGAGTGCCTATATTCGGGAGAAACTTTCCTACACCTCGGTACAGCACTGTGCATTGAGACAATAACGAGATGCCTTGTGGGACATTTAAAACACACGGTATCATATTATTCATTCAAGATTAGACCGTGATCCAGGTGTCGATAAGTCAATCTCTGTCTATAGATTCTGCACACAGTTAAAGATGTAGAAAAGGAGAGACCAGCAGAGAGAGCAGCGGAAAGAAAATGAGTGCAGGAAGTCATAAGTCTGTAATTCAGAGAATAGCTTAATTGATTATCTGCTATATCAATTGGTACATATATAAGTATATACATCATTGACTTTTGTATAACAATTACAGGTAAGTAATTATACAATTAATGTAATACAATCAGCAAGTTTAATATGATGAAGAAGATCTTGGCTGAGTGGAGACAATTGAGGGATTGTTGTCTGGTTGACTTGTGCAACATTCTTCTGCAGATTTGGTGGAGTTATTTGTGGCTGTGATAATTTTCTTGTCATCCCCCCTCAAGCGAAATGGAACGAAGTAAAGATTGAGCTTGAAAGTAAGAAAAGAGAACCGTTTGCGAGAAAAGCCTTTGGTGAAGACGTCGGCAATCTGATTGTGAGAGGAGATGTGACGAGTTTGAAGAACGCCTTGAGCAAGTAATTCACGAACAAAGTGGTAGTCAATTTCGACATGACGAGTACGAGCATGGAAGACGGGATTGGCAGCCATATGTAGGGCTGAAATATTATCAACAAGAATGCAAGGTGGAGTGCGTATGGGAATGCCTAGCTCACGAAAAAGATAATGATACCATCGTATTTCAGCCGCAGTGGTAGCGAGAGCGAGAGCACGGTATTCCGCTTCGGAGCTAGAACGGGACACTATAGTTTGCTTCTTAGCGGTCCAAGTAAGAAGATTGGGACCCAGAAAAATGCAAGGACCGTTGATGGACCTACGATCATCAACAGAACCGACACAATGGGCGTCGGAAAAACCTCGAAAAGAGTAGTCTTGAGAGGAGCGAAAGAGTATGCCTTGCTCAACAGTTCCCTTGATATAACGGTAAATGCGCTTAAACGCTTGAAGATGAGTGGACTTAGGATTATGCATGAAATGACATACTTGATTGAATGCATAAGCGATGTCAGGACAAGACAAAGTTAACTACTGAAGGCCACCAACCATACTTCGATAAGACTCAGGATCAGAAACGGGATCGCCATCATATGCGGACAAGCGGGTGGAGGAAAGAAATGGAGTAGGACTTGGCTTGCACATGTCCATCTTGAACTTCTTGAGCAAGTCAGAAGCATAATGAGTCTAAGATAGAGAGAATATGACTTCTTGTTCGTGTGACCTCCATGCCAAGAAAAAAAAATGAAGATCCCCTAACTTGCGGCTAGCAAAAATGGCGCACAACAAATCAATAAACATGTGAATAGTAGCTAAATTAGATCCTGTGACAATCAAGTCATCAACACAAACGAGAACATACAACGAATATGTAGATGGGTGATTAATAAATAAAGACGCATCAGATTTTCTGTGAGAAAATCCTTGTTCGCATAGGAAAGCATTAAGTTGTTGGAACCAAGCTCGGGGGGCTTGTTTCAAGCCATAAGAGCAGCTCCAGCGGGAGCTCCTGCTCGAGGGACGGGCTCCGGAACAGGGTTGGATTGCCCAAGGGAGGAAGTCCAGCGTTGGTTGGTGAGGGAGCCCGAGCAGGCTCGAGTGCTAGGCCCGTCGATTCGTGCCGGCCCGAGCACCCGAAGGCAATCTGACGTGGGCTGACGTTAGGACGACGTCTCCATGCTTTTTGAGGGCCACAGAGGTTGCTGCAGCTGTTCGGGGCAGCCATGGCACTGGTGAGCCTAAGCTTGCTTCAAGGCGGCCATGAGAGCATTAGAGATGGAAGGCTCCATGCCGGGACTCATGTTTTGGGCAGTGGGCAACCGCTCCAGAGCCACACTGAAGCAGAGCTCTAGAGCTCGGCACTGCAGAGGGTGGGAGGAATTGGGGTGAGATTGGATGCATGCTTGGCGGAGGAAGCCAGTGGGGAAGGACAAAAGGGTTCCGTCGACCCGCTTCGACAGAGACAAAGGCAACAGCAGCAAATGAAATCAACGGTGGAGATGCAACTATTAAGACTAGTTTTGTGAAAAAAATACTATTATTTTTTAAATAAAAAAAATACTATTATTTTATTGCCTATTGCTAGGGCTATTCAAGTGCAACGGTGGAGATGCAAATGACAATTACTGTTCATTAAGGGTAGTTACTGTTCACTAGGTGGATTGAATAGTGAATAGCCTGGGGGGAGGGCTCCCACGCTGGAGTTGCTCTAAAGAGTTTTATGAAGCCAACAAACATACTTAGAGTGTTGGGAATCAACAAACCTAGGTGGTTGCTTCGTATAAACTCCCTCGTGTAGAATCTCATCAAGGAAAGCATTACGCACATCGAGTTGTTGGAGGACCAATTGTTGGAATCAACAAGGGCAAGTATGGTCCGAATAGTTCCCGGTTTGACCACAGGACTGAAGGTCTCGTGGTAGTCGAGGCCTTCTTGTTGATTGTATCCTTTGACAACGATGCGAGCTTTGTGTCTGTCAATAAAGC